>NC_059502.1:55543954-55846984 GCF_914767665.1 Harmonia axyridis | reverse complement strand
TTTCATTGAGTCTGAATGAAATTATTGATTGGACACCTCTCACCACCAGTAGATGTTTAAAAATAAAAACACTCATGAAATCTTCAGTAGAATTTTCAGGCTATGAACTAAATCATGTTTACCTTTAGGGCTCTTCAAATTTGAATATTTTTTTTACCCAACACATTAGTATTTTAACTAAACATTATTAATTCCTTTACTCAATAAACTCACAAAAATAACACCACTTAAACGTTTTGTCGAGTTGACGCCTTGTTGTGTTGTTTTATCTTGAGACCACTGATGAAGTTGTTAGTTGAGCTACTCAGTGATCCCTTAAACACTCACCTAGCCGAACGTGATAACTAGGCCAAAATACGATCGGGTACATACAGGATGTCCCATTTAAAAGTGTCCAATCTCAATAACAATCAGAATTTGTGAAAACACTCAGACAGGTCGATTTTTGATGACAGGGGGACATGATCTGGTATACAAAGCTTGTTTCTACTAGCAACACCCTGGAGGGGGTTACAACCCCATCAGGAATTTGAATAGGGAAAGTGGGTAGTTTTGCAGCACGAATGTATGTATGGATTCCAGTTTGTATGAACCTGCAGTTTGTGTTCTATAAAGTGAATATTCACAAAGTTACAGAGTGTTTTTTTTTGTTTGCAAGTGATATTGTTACCTGAAATTATGTACCAACTGAATCATAAATGAGTGATAGACATTTTTATCAGGATGTCGTTTATTGAAAATCCTCGCACAGTAATTTTTCTGGAAATAAATTTTCACCATTTCCTTTCTCTCTTCCAACGTGTAAATTCTTATTAAGAACTGATAAAACGCACCTCTAACATCATCAACAATTCTGATTCGTTATTGAGGGTGGACACTTTTAAATGGGGCACCCTGTATATTTTGAAAGTTGCGAAGCATGTAGTGCCATCCTACAGACTTGAAAATAATTACATTATAGTTCTCGCCTGTACTGATGTGCTAGAGGAGCTAAGTGAGAAGAGAGCAAGCCAACTGCATTTTGCGGAAGCATGCATTCGTGACGCTGCAACATATACGGACAATGGTGGAACTGTCCATATAGAGCGCGAAAATTTTAAATGACACAGGCAGACATTTCAGTTCATGAATAAATACCAACTATCGGAAAACAGAAAGTGACATTTATCTTGAAATTTCATTGATGAGTTTTTAATGATTTCTATTCGACTCAATAGACAATATCTTGTCTTCAGTTGGCACAATTAATCATCATAATACATATTATTCTGATTAAGAGCATGGAAAATGATTCCATGTCCAAACGGTATTTCAAATGAAATGAAAAATATTAATCTAGAAAATAACGACAGAAAAAAATTGTATTTTGAGAGGTCATATTGATGAAACAGCCGATATAAAACTAGATAAATGTGTTGAACAAGGTTCATTACAGTAAAATCTCCTGAAAGAGTTTCAGGATGACAATAAACGTTTATGAAGTACAGATGCCGGCTGTTCCGCATTTATGTTTCAATGTAATAGCAGATTGTGAATTGGATGGCTCCATTGGGTTTAAGTATTTCGATATTTCCATTCATGCTATGCTGGTCAAGTTAGATAAAAAATTCCAAGAAATAATCCCGTCTTGAAATTGAAGTTATATTTTTCAATTTCAAGTCTTATCATTGTTTTGTTGAATCGATATATAAATTTTTGATATATTCTGTTTGGTGGGTAGAAAACTGCTCAAAATTATTGTAGTGCGTTGAGGATGAGCTCAAGAGAATTTTGATTAAATCTGACAGGAAATAATTTTTCTTTGATACTTTCAATTTAACCAATATGAATTGAAAAATAAAAATTCATCCACATTTGGAAGTTCATCGTTCCCAGTTTGATAAATGGAATGCTTTTTCGTCGATGAGAAAAATATTATCTTTCGGTGCTTAGGATTAGTACGTGGACTTGAAAATAAATTCAGAGAAAGCAATGGCACCGCTGTTCACAACTAAGTAATCTACCAATAAGAGTGCCTAGATCTATTACGCTAATGCAGTTTAAGTAATTAAACGCAATTAGTGATAAACGTGCGATAAGAACAATCCCATTTCATATGTTGACGTTACAAATTGTTTCGCTCTATTGCTAGGATGATACGCTCATGAAAAAGTGTTATTGAAGTTTTATAGCTGCAAAGCGATAAATGCTGAATTTATAGTTTTAACGTAATTCTGCAAAATATGATGTAGCGGATTTCTCATAAACATATGTGATTTCACATACAGGTTGATTCAGCGACAATTTAATTTTCGTGCTCAATAAAAACTTTTTCGTCCACTTCGGATTCGAACCTGTAAATGCTTGATTACCGACCAAATTCATTCTTTCGATTTGGAGATGTAAATGAAAAGCTATCGTAATGCTTATATTATATTCAGATGGGAATATTCAAAAAACAACTCCGAAATCGTTGGTGCTGGATTCAAATAAGATTTCCGTTGCACTGCGTCCTAATGGTCTATTGTGCCCTCTATTAGAGAGCTATTCTCGCCATGACGTGATCTACAACTTGCCTTCCAGTTCCAGAGTTCTAAGGAACTCCAGCATCTGAAATAGCTTCAAAGTGACTACTTCCTCACTGCTACAAGTTTCTTGTTCAAAGCAAATTTTGCGTTGGCTAGCGATGGTGGGTCATTTAGTCACCAGGTGATACGGAGTTTTTTCCTCCTCCCCACAGAATCTGCATTCGTCATTTTCTACTAGACCCATTCTCATAAGCTTTTTCCTAAGGCGACAATGCCATTTGAGGAATCCAGTGAGAATGTGTAGTATATTCTTGCTAATATCCTGATACTTCTTGGACTTCGCACAGTCAAAGTTTCGAAGAAACATTTTGGAATAATCCAATTGTTTTTCTTTTGGTTTTTTCCTTCTCCTGAAACTTTTTTTTGTAGGTACATTTGCCTATACCACAAAAAGGTTCCGGGCCAATGAAAGGATTTTGTGTCTATTTTTTGACATTCCCTTCAATCCCCGAGTGGCCGGGAACCCAGACTAAAAAGACCTTGTTGTTCTTGCCTATTTCATTGAGTTTTCTTCGGCACTCCAATATCACCTTTGAACTGCCCTTTTCAATGTTTTGAGTTATTCTGTGAGATAGAAAAAATTGATTGAAAAAAATTTTATTTTTTTTTTCAATTTTTAGAATTCTTCGAAAAATTTTATGGGTTCAATCATTGAGAAGGGAAATCTCGATTCAATTTTCCATGAATGTCGTTCACTATATTCATTATCGATCAAAAGATCATATTATCATATATTTCCAAAATCATTAACATTAGAGTTTCATGGAATGGAAGTGGAAATGTCTGTGACTTTTATGTTTACGATGCGTTTTCTATGATTAAAGCCAGTATAACATCCTTGGACATCAAGTATAGATTAGGTATTCAATTTCAAGTAGGTATGTTTTTTGAAATATTAGACATTGATTATGATACAGTGTAAAGAATCAACTTCAGAAACGAAGGATAGTCATTTTTTATGTTATTGGGGTAGCTTTATAATTTTTCAAAGTGTAGTTTCAACCATTTTTCTTGTTTTCTTTGATATAGTTATTGTTGTCACAAAAAATTGTGTATTTGGTCAATTCCTTCAATTGAGATTTTATTGAGGAAGTTTGAGAAATACCTCACTTCCTCTAGTTTTTCTCCTCTACTCAAAAACCTATCAAATTCAGGGAATTTTTATATATAGGGTGTATTTTTTGAGGCCGGACCTGAAAAAAAATTCAGTCTCTATGTCTGCACGAAGTAGTTGTTGCAAATGTCATGAAAATATATAGTGCGGTTCGAAAAATATAGATTATTGAAGAAGATGATAAGATCAATAAAACACCTTGGACCTATATTGATTATAAAGAGAGATAGACCCTTCAAATATAAGTTATTGTGACTCACCTCAGTGTCCTCTATTCACCCTCAGCTTTCGGTCATTCACAAATGAATCACCCTGTAGATATATCAGTTGTACTGATCAGGCTCTCTATGGTATGGGCTCTCTTGAAAAATCGACTTTGTTATTATTCAGTCCAACGGGCAATATCATAACATGTAAAGGGTGTTTTTTTTAGAGCTATAGAACTTCAAATTGCAATGAAACAACGATGGATTATCGAATGACATGAATTTTATTTGTCCGCAAGATAATCTTGTGGCATTACATTTTAAATATATGATTTCTGGCATATGACTGCCACGGCTGGCTCGGATGTAGTCCAATCTGGACGTCCAATTTTCGATGACTTTTTCCAACATTTGTGGCCGTATATCGGCAATAACACGGCGAATGTTGTCTTCCAAATGGTCAAGGGTTTGTGGCTTATCCGCATAGATCAATGACTTTACATAGCCTCACAGAAAGTAGTCTAGCGGTGTTAAATCACAAGATCTTGGAGGCCAATTCGCAGGTCTAAAACGTGATATTAGGCGGTCACCAAACGTGTCTTCCAATAAATCGATTGTAGCACGAGCTGTGTGACATGTTGCGCCGTCTTGTTGGAACCACAGCTCCTGGACATCATGGTTGTTCAATTCAGGAATGAAAAAGTTAGTAATCATGGCTCTTTACCGATCACCATTGACTGTAACGTTCTGGATATCATCGTTTTTGAAGAAGTACGGACCAATGATTCCACCAGCCCATAAAGCGCACCAAACAGTCAGTTTTGCTGGATGTAACGGTGTTTCGAAATACACTTGAGTATTAGCTTCACTCCAAATGCGGCAGTTTTGTTTATTGACGTAGCTATTTAACCAGAAGTGCGCTTCATTGCTAAACAAAAATTCGCTTATGAAAATCGGGAACAACGGCAATCTCATTTTGCACTATTTGCAAATTTTGTTCAGGCGTGAGTCTATTCATGGTGAATTGCCAAACCAAACTGAGAATAAATCACTTGACTGCTGTTAAATCGGTCGCCATCTTGAACAGTAATGCCAACTTAAAAATTATATACCTCGAAAAAAACACCCTATTCATCTGTCAGCTCTATGGATCTACCTACCGTTTATCTAACGACCTGGTAGTAGGTTACTCAATGTAGTTTAATAAAAACCCGTAAACTCAGCGTTTAGCAGAAGGCGAAGGAACAACGCAGTTACTCCAATTGCGAAGCCAGCTTCCTCCTAATAATGCAGCGTACTGTTCGGGCAATCATAATTTCGAAATACGCATTCGAAACGTGCCTCGCCTGCGGGATCGGAGCATGCCTTGGTCGCGAATCCGCTGCAAAAGCTGAACTTTTCAATTTTACAGTCGGCAGTTAGTGCATCACCAGAGGGAACGGTCGCCGCAGTCAAATTGGACACGGCTCGGAAACCAGATGCAGTTCCTGGTAATTTGGAGAGAGACCGGGTTTCAGGATATTTCGCACACAAAAGACTGTGAAGAGATGTACGTCGGAGGCTGCTACGTAGTCAAGTGGTCCTGAAGTGGATGATTTCATAATTTATTTCGAGTGGTCTGGTCGGGAGAAACATTAAATTTGTCTGCTTCAGAATCGAGAGGTACCGTGAAAGTTTTATGTTGTTAAAAACCAGTGAAGATTCATTTGGATTCCGCGGAAAAATTTTTGAGCGGATTAAATGCTATCTTGCACACAGAAAGCAGAATGTAATAATATTAGGGGTATAACTTTGCTTCCACTGGGTGCAATAGATGGCTGTAGCGGTTTTAGTCGAAATAAATAGATCGTAGATGTCATACAATAGGCCTTGTTATTTGTAAACATAACGTCATTGAAATATTAGACGATTTGTGTCTGCATCATAAAGTTATTCTCGATTAAACATGTCAGCTTACGAGCCAAAATTTCATCTTTTGAAGGAAGTTTTAATTCTCTGATTTATTATGAAGAAATCTGTGGCTGAGACTCATCGAAAGCTCTCAAATACTTATGGTGAGTCTGCTATTAGTGAAACAACGTGCCGAGAGTGGTTTCAACGCTTAAAGAACGGTGATTTTGACGTTGAAGATTCGGTTGAAGACCAGCATGCCACGTGGAAGAGAGAAGGTTCTCGAAGATGCAGAATTGGAGAAATTACTTGATCCAGACTTGTGTCTAATGCAACAAGAATTGACAGGATCATTGGGAGTGACACAACAAGCCATTTCAAAACGCCTGAAAGTCATGGGATTGATTCAGAAAGAAGCCAATTGGGTGCCGTACGAGTTGAAGCCGAGAGTTGGTTTGCTTGTGAACAGCTGAGTGCAAGGCAAATACAAGAGCAGATTATCATGGGGATATCCCGGCCAACTATTAAATTCAGCTGAATTAACTCACCTGAAACCAATGTAAAACCTACCTACTCAAAGGTAGAGGTGAGAAGTGAGGATCTACACATAAATGAAAAATTAGATATACCGACAGCTATTGAGAACTGGGTATAGCGATTGGCCAGCATTTGAAATGGAATCAGCGCATTCCATATTTATGCGACACGTTATGTGAAATATTGTATAAGTAAAAATATAAAAAGAAAATGTTGATTGCTTGAAATAACTAAATATTTCATATAATGCTACGTCACAAGAGAGATTGTCCGAATCTACACCTTTTCCAATTGTATTTCAGATAATCAAAGTTCAATTTCAGAAAAAGGAACATGTATTTCAAAATAAGAATGTGTAATTCAGAAAAGAAAAATTGGATTTCATGTTAATTAATTTAATTTGAGAAAACAAAATTGAAAGTTGAAATTCAGAAAGTCAAAGTTGTAATTCAGAATAGTGAATTGAATTTCTGAGACAGCAAATTGTATTTCAGTGAAGGAAAATGGTATTTCATAAGTTATCAATTCAATTTCAGATAAGATAATATGTAATTGAGCAATTTGCTCAATTTTAAACATGGACGTGAATAGTACAGAATAATATGTAATTTTTAGAACAATATCGAATTTGAGGTACCAGTCCAATATGCTACAGTGTTATTACAAACATATGGCTACCGGGACATTGTGGTATTGAAGGAAACGAAAAAGCCGATGAACTTGCGGAAAGAGCATCAAGGTTAACATTTGTTGGTCTTGGGCTTTCTGTGGGTCTAGTAAATTTAGGGCAACGGTCCAACAATGGCAGTTGAACCATGGAATAACACTCTGGAGAAACACTCCTGGTATTGCTAAGGAAAAGAAATTTGTGGTACTTTTACCGACCTATACCAGGAAGCTCTTGAAGCTACTACGGGCTGAGCTTCGGGTAATGGTGGAACTGCTGACAAGACACTGTCGGTGCAAATACCTTTTGTACCGCACGGATAAGTCAGCAGATGAGATTTGCAGGCTGTGTGGAAAGGAAGTAGAAACAGCCAAACACATAATGTGCAAATGTCCGAGGTTGACTGTCCTAAGAACTATTCATATGGAAAAGTTAGTCCTGGATACTCACGAAGTAACAGACAAGGCTCCTAAGGATGTCGTCGGCTTCATCAACAGTATCCACGGCTCTTTTGTTTTCTGAGAATAGCTTGGGTTCAAAACATCAATTTGAACGCAGTTCCTGAAAGGCTAACAGACCCACAACAACCCCGATTCAATGATAATAATAATGGATATGGCTTTTCATTTTTATTTATTCTGAAATACATGTCACCAATTTTGAATTACAATTTCCCATTTCTGGATTTCGAATTATCAAATCTGAATTCCAATTTATATTTTCTCTAATTCTGTGGTTATTCCGTTCATTCTTCAACATCTTGTAGAACAAAATCGTGCGAGAATATATCAGAAACGCACAGTTTTCATGGTTATATTTTATTATTCTATGTTGGTACTCCGAACTTTCCGCCACGGCTTTATCTGTCAATTCATCAATTTGCCTTGAAGAAATCAGTTCTGCCAACCAACATTTTTCAATACAAAAATCACTAAATTATATTTATGGAAATATTTCATTAATTTCAATGAAAATGCAATGAATTAGAGAAAATAATGTATAATACTCGTACAGAAAGCTCATTCTACCACTCGTTCATTCCAAAACTCGCCACTTCGTGGCTCGTTTTTGAATTTTGAACTCGTGGAAGAATATCAATGCCTTCTGCACTTGTACTATAAATAACTATTCTGAAATCAATTTTTCGTTTTCTGAATAACATATTGCTATTCGGAAATACAAATAAGCGTTTCTAAATAAAAACTTTCTATTCTGAATTAAAGTCTTTTCAGGATATCTTGAGACAGTGGGAAATTTATATAGATTTTCTCTTAAAGAAAGAATTCGTGCTGTCGATTGAATCAAATTTGTCAAAAAGGAACAGAGTATTTTGTTTTGTCAAACATTCAAGCTCCCAAATCTGAATATGGAAGATATCGAATCATACGAGTATTCCAAGAAAATTCTACAAAAAAATAGGAACACCAATCGCTCATAGAGCCTGCAAAAGGGAAGAAACCACCTATAGCAAACCCCCCTAATGGAGAAGGTATAAATATCGTATCTGGACAGATCATATTAGTTCGAAAGGTGAAAAATACGCCTTTTCGCCAACTCCGTTTAAGAGATAATCGACTTTCCTCAAACCCTTTCCTTGTATACAACTCGATACTCTACATCGAATTAATCTTTTCGCATCGAGTCTGGTCTCCATTCGCGCCACGGATTGCTCGAAATAGACCCCAGCATAGCTGGCGGACAATTCAGATGAGGAGAAAAAGAGGAGCCCGATCGACGTTTTCAAGCCATTTAATAGGCAGTGAAGACAAATTGCCAGGGAAGAACGACAGCGTTCAACGGAACAGATGAAGTTGTTGTGCAGACCGCGAAGCAACGGCAAATTACGGATTTTCCACTCGGCTTCAGTTCCATGTTTTCAGGCAAGCAATCCATGGTTCAGATGCCATCTGACGATTATTATGATAGTGGGATTACGACCAGCTCTTAACTCTGGAGGATGTTAAGTGTAGCTGTGGTAATGAAAAATGTGGATTCTCTCTTGCAATAATTCTGATGATCGATTACTCGTCCTCTGGATGGTTTCAGGCGTTTTTGTTGAATGTAAATCAACACAGCTTCTTTCATAAGGTAATTGATGATGAGGAGGAAGATGTGAATTACATTATGTGCAGGTTGTTAGGGTTTCTACTTCGTAATGAGATGTTTGGTCCTTTATGAATATCACTTGGATATGAAAATTGTAAAATAAGATTACAATATTTTATATTTGAATACTCCAAGTTGGGCGCCCAACTAAAATATTTACTATCTACAGTTGTCAAATATCACCTTCGAATGATATTCTGAAAGTGATTTCTTGAGGAAAGGTATGCTTACCCTGGCAATCAAAATTTCTTTCACATGTTTCTCATCTCTTTAAAGATAATAATATCACTTCCAAAATCAGAGTGAAGCCATAAATGAAAAGAAAACCTTTTGAACCAAATAATTCAAGAGCTCATTACTTGAGAATCTTTAGATAGAGAGTACTCGTAGGTACTTCGGGTCTTGTTTGATGCTTATAGGTATTGGTTCAGACAGGGCCCCCGCAACCGCGCGTTCAACGCGTGCACCGCACGCGGGCGCCACTCTTAAGGGGCGCCAAAATCTCTTATAGACCGCATGAAAATCCGAAAGACCAAAAGTTTTTGAAAAATTTTTTTTTTATTTTTTCAACAATTTTAAACGTTCAAAGACATCTTTTACACATCCAAACAAGTTCCCGAACGTCACAATCCCTATAAAATAACCTCGGCCACAGATTGCAATTATACGATTCTTTTCGAGTAAACAAATCATAAATAATCATCCCTTTGTCGGTACGGGATTTCTTTATGGACCACCTTGCACTGGACGGCGGGCACCATTTCTTCGAACATCACTAAAACGCATATGGTACACATAAACAATCATAAATACCGAAGCGATAGCTTTTAGCCAGGGGAATTACTGAAACTTTCGCCACCATCTGTAGGAAAAATAAGGTGCGTCAAGTTGGTGATCCACTCCTCGAATTTTGGTATCAAATTGTTTTGGGTATTTTGTGCCCATTTTGTGCCAATTTTTGCCGTATGAAAAAAATTTTGTGCCCATTCAGTTTTCGAGATATTTCGATTTCTTCCCGTGAGTCACCAACTTGACGCTGTGACTCACACATGGAAATTTAAAATTTTTTTTATTTGGCTATTTTGTGCCCATTTTGTGCCAATTTTTGCCGTAAAAAAAAAATTTTGTGCCCATTCAGTTTTCGAGATATTTCGAGTTTTTACCGTGAGTCACCAACTTGACGCTGTGACTCATACATGGAAATTTTCATTTTTTTTTATTTGGGTATTTTGTGCCCATTTTGTGCCAATTTTTGCCGCAAAAAAAAAATTTTGTGCCCATTCAGTTTTCGAGATATTTCGAGTTTTCCCTGTGAGTCACCAACTTGACGATGTGACTCATACATGGAAATTTTGAATTTTTTTTATTTGGGTATTTTGTGCCCATTTTGTGCCAATTTTTGCTGTATGAAAAAAATTTTGTGCCCATTCAGTTTTCGAGATATTTCGAGTTTTTCATGTGAGTCACCAACTTGATGCTGTGACTCATAGTAGATGTTACATATTACTTTAACATAGTAATATTCTAAAGTAGTAAGGGCAAAACATTTCTATTTTTCATGTTTTATTTTATGAAAAGATAACAGTTTTCTTTACTGTATTTTAAAGATTTTCAAATGAAGTTAGTGTTAATTATTATTATTTTATCAAACTTATATGTACCTCATTAATGGATATGTCAACATCTTAAATTAATCCCAATATATTTATATATTAGCTTAACTACTATACTGAATTAATCTTTCTAAGTGATGAGGTATTTCTGAAGATAAAAAGGTATTGAAACGACGACTCATTGAAATTTGAGTTTCCCCACCTCAACCCAATGCCTGCCTGCCAATGCAACAACTCATAATTATAACTAGGCTTCCGATAAATATGCATTGAAAAAATTCATACTGTACAGGGTGTTTCAAGTTCGACGGCCTATTAGACGTTTCTAGAGAACGGGGCCGATTTGAAATCTGAAAATTCGGAGTATGACATTGTTTATGATGCTCTATCCAGCCAAAATATTTTCCAAGTTCCTGCACCTCTGGTTATACAGGAATTAAGAAAAAAATTTTTCAAAAAGATTTTTTTTTTTCATTTTATGTTCCAGATATTATCAAAATTTCCATTTTCAGATACTCTTTGCTAAAATTATTGTGTTAGTCCTCATAGCTTTCAAAATATCAAGAAAAAACCGAAAAAATAGAGAATTTCCTCAGTCACAATTACGTGAATTATTTTTACTGTGCATATCCTATGCGTATACTCAATTAACTTCCTCAAACTAGAATGATGTTGGAATATCATGCATATCTTGAATTTGAGAAATATCATCACAGGGTGTTTCAAATATTGTGCCAAAAATTGTGAACAAAATTTGATTATAACTTTCGATTTCCAAATTTGAACCCTATTTTTTTGTGATTTCGTTGAATTCTACGGTGAAAAATAAGGGTAGTGTCCGAACATGATTATGCTCTCAAATTAAATAATTCAAGAGTTATTCGAGATTTTATGAATTCATGGTATACGTTGGCCAATAAAACATTATGTGCTTCGCATCTTTCTTCTACAACCGTTGTTTGTTGTTTCATTTAATGATTAAAAGTTTTATCTTTATCTTTTCCTTACAGCTTTTGTATAGTTGCATTGTATAATGTCTGAACATAATTTTTTCGCAATAAAGATTCGTCTAGAGTATTTTGCTTATTATGTTAAAAAAAAAGTTGTAATTTCTTCAATGTCGCAAACAGAAAGTCCGCTGAAATTAGAGATTCACTCAATCCTTCAGTAAACGACTGAGACGACAAACGGATTCTAACGCCCTCATTTAAAAAAATATACAAATATATAAAAATACAAAAACATTGAGTAAGTATACAGAGTGATTTAAAATTCAGTTTCAAGATATCAGAGGCGTATTTTTCAGATCAAAATAATGCTTTTTTTCAATAACCTGTGCTCGCAAACGCTTCGTTACCGAACTACAGGGCATAAAAGATTTTTTCAGTCCTTTCTTCACAGCTCTTTCAGTTTTAGAGCTCTTAAGATAGTAAGAATTGATTGTAAGGGAGATATTTTTTCGCCTCATACACTTTTTGCAGTACGGCGCTGGTGAATTCTAACATATGAAATGAATGTATATTATATTCATACATTTTTTGGTTTCTGTTACTTTTACGCATCTGCGATCGTCATCGAGAAAAAAGTGAAATCATTTTTCGTAATTGGCTGCATTTCATTAAAATTTTTACTAATGATAAGAACCTATTATTACATTGAAAACAAAAAACTTTTGGTTTAAGAGCAAATTACAAGTTTCCTTAGACATTAACTAAAAATAAGAACTTAAACGTTTTTGATTCGGTAACTGAGCGTTTGCGGACATATGTTCATGTAAAAAAGTCTTATTTTGACCTAAAAAATACGCATCTGAAATCTTGATACTGGATTCTGAATCACCCCCACAATTATTATCTCTAGCAAGTATCTAGCAGGGCCGGCATTAGTGGTGAAACCGACTGTTTCGGGCGCCTCTATTCGAGGGGCAGCAATTTAGCCCAGAGTGTATTTCTATAAAAATATAATCTTGATTCTGAAAAACAACTTGAGGTTGGTCCGCTCCGCTGCGTTCATCAACATTCCCTGCAATAAAAATTTCCAGACCGTCTTTACTAAGCCGCCTGTTAAATAAATAACACATGGCAACCCAACCAATATACGCATTGACTATTACCCTAATTGAAAGAGGGATGAAATGTATTTCACAAAGACGAAAGAAAACACTATCTTCGCTTTCGAATTATATGGAAGTTGTTTACTCATTCAACATATTGGAAATTCCTACGATTCTGCATTCGAAACTAGTTACTATTAAATGCCAAATGTTTTCGGCGGAACATATGTTTTCTCATTTATTTTTCGAAGTTCTGCGTGTGATCGTACGCAGTTGATATTTCTTGTGTCTTGTGAATATGAAAATCAGATATATTACTTACAAGGGCGTAGATCTATTTTTTCCTGTGGGGTTTATCGTCGACATTGTTCACTTATATCTATTATGTGGGAAAAAGAGGTTTGATAACGTAGTTTGAACCAAATTATTCGAAATAATTTTGTTTTTTATTATTAATTGAATTGTTTCTATCTTATACTTATACTGGATGTTCCTGAATTGGAGTTATGAAGGAAAATGAGGAATTCCGATTTTTTACTGACGGCTTGTTTCCAAAGGAAAGTGAAATGATCATTATTGGTCCATTTTATGGAGAAATTTTAGTTCTTCGTCTGTACGGTTTGATTGATACTTTTTCAGCGGGGGCGCTAAAAAATTCTTCGCTTCAGGCGCCAAAATTGCTAGCGCCAGCCCTGGTACCTAGTGATTCAAAAACAATCTATTTTCATCATGAAATTTTGCTATAGTTTTTGAACGATCTAGGGTCAATTTGGCGCTCTTGAAATATGCCCCGAGGAAAGCTCAACTTCCTTCCCACCCGGTCACTACGGCCCTTGGTGTGTTAGTTCTGTGCATAGATAAATTAGTTTGTCTATGGTTCTGTGTGTTCGATTCTTAGACGGTGTATTCAGGTATGCTGTTTTGACACATCGTTTGAATTCTCTTGATTTACTTTCAGTTTCGTTCAATCTGTTTTGCGATTGTTCGACTGTTTTGTTTTTGAAGTCGACCAAGTTAACATCGATTATGTGTTCCCTTGTAATTCTCACCAGATGTTAGTAAAATTAGCAATCGGGATAAATATTTTCTCCAAACACTCCATTCCTTAGAGGTTGAGTAGACAAAAGCTCATAAAAGTTGGTTGGGATTTGTCAAATATATTCTCGACGTACGGTTTTATTTGGCTTGTTTCTATTTGTTTGAAAACAAATTTTATTTTGAAAATATGCAGATGAAACAGAAAATTAGTAAATATGCACTGCAAGGCGAAAATATCTCATTCGAGCCACAAAAATGTATATTTATACGCATTAGCATATGTAGTTGAGCAAATGCAGATTTATCCGAAGCATAATTTTATAATACAATGCTCGTCGCTGAATTGTGCTACATTTATCCATCTCACTGAAATTACTACAAATATTTCGAAAACTGTAGGGGCTCAAAATCCATACGATACGCCACAAAACGAGCACAATTTATCTAAAGATGAAAACTTCCGTCCGACAAGTAAGTGACTCACAGGGAAAACTCGAAATATCTCGAAAACTGAATGGGCACAAAATTTTTTTCATACAGCAAAAATTGGCACAAAATGGGCACAAAATACCCAAAACAATTTGATACCAAAATTCTAGGAGTGGATCACCAACTTGACGCACCTGGAAAAATACTACATGTTATGCCCGCCACTCACGAAGCGTTTCTTCCAGCGTTTGGTAGCAAGCGTCGAAGAGATTCCAGTCAGACAGCTCGGGACACGGCCGTACGAGTGTAAATCAGAGTATGAACTTGACTGCCCGACTGGAATCTCTTCGACGCTTGCTACCAAACGCTCGAAAAAACGCTTCGTGAGTGGCGGGCATTACAGAGAATTTCTGAAACTACCAAAATCTGATTGCTATGCTATAACAGAAGAAAAATGAATAGTTATTTTGTTTCGAAACGTTTAGGGGTTGAGGTCAAGACGCAAAAAATTAAAATACTCAGATATCGCGTACAGGCTTCAGCCTCTGCGATTTATGTTTATGTCACAATAAACTATTATTATTATTATAATTATTAATTGGAAAGATTTGTATTTTGTGTAATTGTGGTTTGTTTTACTGTTTCTTGTTGTGATTAAATTAAATTTTATGAAATGGTAAGTACCTACCCACATACAGTATTAGCATTTCTATTAGTCTATAAAATTCAATTTTTTTTTTTCTGCTTAAAATGGTGCACATCCTAAATTAGCCCATACCTATATACTATAATATTATTTTTATTTGCTTCAAATAGGGAAGTATCGTTTGTAATCGTGAAAAAATTGAATCGACTTTGATATTTTGAATTTGTTACCTGGGGCCACCATCATATTATACTTAATTTTTTTTTTAATATGCACCCTGGATCTGTATTATTTATTTGATGTTCGTAGCCGTTTGACATTCTAAAAAAATTATATTTCACCTTTGCCAGAAATTAATTATTATAACAGGGTATGTGCTTCAGATCGGTCTTAACTTATTATTATTATTATTAATATTAACTCCGTTTAGGTTTAAAGGCTCGGATTTAAGGTTTAAATTCATAAAAATGAAAACATACGGGTTATTCTCAAAGGGATGGCGCAAAGTAAATCATGGGTGAATGTCCTTACCAATTTTGGATAAAGTTTTTCTTAAATTCTATGAGCCATACAAGAGAAAACGACCTTCTGTTCTGGTGCAAAATTTCGAGTGCAAAAAAAAGCTAGACTTCCACAAAGGGAGAAGATGGCTGGGAGTATGGAATAATATTTAATAATTATTTATAATAATATTAATATTTTAATATAATATTATGAAAAATTTAAAGAAGAATAAAGCTCAGGTTTTGAAAACTCTGCAGTTTCATTACAAAATTAAAATAAAATGCGGTTTTGATCGAATACTTGAATAAAATAATGAAACATTTAAAAAATGTATTATGCAACAACTGACAGCATAAAGTTCTTAAGGCATTCAATAAAGGTTGCTGATAGTTTTTTAACCCTTCTACAAATAAATTCCTAACAAAAACTGAAACATTTTTTGCCGATTATCCTGCGACGTTTTTCTCCACTTCCCCCCTTTTTGGGGCGCCAAAATATTTTCGGCACGCGGGCGTTGATGACCCTTGCGGGGGCCCTGGGTTCAGATGCCATCTGACGATTATTATGATAGTGGGATTACGACTAGCTCTTCTGGTGGATGTTAAGTGTAGCTCCGGTAATGAAAAATGCGGCTTTCTCTTGCAATAATTCTGATGATCGATTACTCGTCCTTTGGATGGTTTCAGGCGTTTTTGTTGAATGTAGATCAACACAGCTTCTTTCATAAGGTGATTGATGATGAGGAGGAAGATGTAAATTACATTATGTGCAGGTTGTTAGGGTTTCAACTTCTTAAAGATATGTTTGGTCCTTTATGAATATCACTTGGAGATGGGATTTGATAAATAATAATATTTTATATTTGGAAACTCCAAGTTGGGCGCCCAACTAAAATATTTACTATCTACAATTGTCAAATATCACCTTCGAATAATATTCTGAACGGGATTTTTCTGAGGAAAGGTATGATTACCCTGGCAATCAAAATTTCTTTCAGATGTTTCTAATCTCATTAAAAATAATAATTGGTTTCGAAATCAGAGTGACGCCATAAATGAAAAGAAAAACTTTTGAACCAAATAATTCAAGAGCTCATTACTTGAGAATCTTTCGATAGAGAGTACTCGTAGGTACTTCGGGTCTTGTCTGATGCTTATTGGTCTTGGTTCAGATGCCATCTGACGATTATTATGATAGTGGGATAACGACTAGCTCTTCTGGTGGATGTTAAGTGTAGCTTCGGTAATGAAAAATGTGAATTCTCTCTTGCAATAATTCTGATGATCGATTACTCGTCCTCTGGATTGTTTCAGGCGTTTTTGTTGAATGTAAATCAACACAGCTTCTTTCATAAGGTAATTGATGAAGAGGAGGAAGATGTGAATTACATTATGTGCAGGTTGTTAGGGTTTCAACGTCGTAAAGAGACGTTTGGCTCTTTATGAATATCACTTGGTGATGAAAATTGTAAAATAAGAATACAATATTTTATATTTGAATACTCAAAGTTGGGCGCCCAACTAAAATATTTACTACCTACAGTTGTCAAATATCTCCTTCGAATGATATTCTGAGAGTGATTTTCTCAGGAAAGGTATGATTACCCTGGCAATCAAAATTTCTTTCACACGTTTCTCATCTCATTAAAAATAATAATTAGTTTCGAAATCAGAGTGACGCCATAAATGAAAGGAAAAACTTTTTAACCAAATAATTCAAGAGCTCATTACTTGAGAATCTTTCGATAGAGAGTACTCGTAGGTACTTCGGGTCTTGTCTGATGCTTATTGGTCTTGGTTCAGATGCCATCTGACGATTATTATGATAGTGGGATAACGACTAGCTCTTCTGGTGGATGTTAAGTGTAGCTTCGGTAATGAAAAATGTGGATTCTCTCTTGCAATAATTCTGATGATCGATTACTCGTCCTCTGGATTGTTTCAGGCGTTTTTGTTGAATGTAAATCAACACAGCTTCTTTCATAAGGTAATTGATGAAGAGGAGGAAGATGTGAATTACATTATGTGCAGGTTGTTAGGGTTTCAACGTCGTAAAGAGACGTTTGGCTCTTTATGAATATCATTTGGTGATGAAAATTGTAAAATAAGAATACAATATTTTATATTTGAATACTCTAAGTTGGGCGCCCAACTAAAATATTTACTACCTACAGTTGTCAAATATCTCCTTCGAATGATATTCTGAGAGTGATTTTCTCAGGAAAGGTACGATTACCCTGGCAATCAAAATTTCTTTCACACGTTTCTCATCTCATTAAAAATAATAATTAGTTTCGAAATCAGAGTGACGCCATAAATGAAATGAAAAACTTTTTAACCAAATAATTCAAGAGCTCATTACTTGAGAATCTTTCGATAGAGAGTACTCGTAGGTACTTCGGGTCTTGTCTGATGCTTATTGGTCTTGGTTCAGATGCCATCTGACGATTATTATGATAGTGGGATTACGACTAGCTCTTCTGGAGGATGTTAAGTGTAGCTCCGGTAATGAAAAATGTGGATTCTTTCTTGCAATAATTCTGATGATCGATTACTCGTCCTCTGGATGGTTTCAGGCGTTTTTGTTGAATGTAAATCAACACAGCTTCTTTCATAAGGTAATTGATGATGAGGAGGAAGATGTAAATTACATTATGTGCTGGTTGTTAGGGTTTCAACTTCGTAAAGAGATGTTTGGTCCTTTATGAATATCACTTGGTGATATATATATTCTTTCGAGAAAGAGCAATACAAATAATTAATTTCAAACAATCAAGCATATGTATCGATGAATCTCAGTATTAGCAGAGGAAATGTAACGGGGCATCATACATTTCAATGTATGATACAAGAGAACAGATAAAAACCTCAGCAAAAACTCTGTCTCCCCGTATCGGTGTAGTGACTGATTTGTGTAAACGTTCGCAGAATAAGCTGAAATAATTTATATTGAAGGACTTCCTCTTCAACCAAAACAAACTTTTCTTCATCCTCTCTTTTCGGTTGACGACTCTATAATTTCCGATTGGATCCTAAAACAAAAAAAAAAGAAAAATTGTAAAATAAGAATACAATATTTTATATTTGAATACTCCAAGTTCGGCGCCCAACTAAAATATTTACTATCTACAGTTGTCAAATATCACCTTCGAATGATATTCTGAAAGTGATTTTCTGAGGAAACGTATGATTACCCTGGCAATCAATATTTCTCTCAATGTTTCTCATCTCATTGAAAATAACAATTAGTTTCGAAATCAGAATGACGCCATAAATGAAAAGAAAAACTTTTGAACCAAATAATTCAAGAGCTCATTACTTGAAAATCTTTAGGTAGAGAGTACTCGTAGGTACTTCGGGTCTTGTTTGATGCTTATAGGTCTTGGTTCAGATGACATCGGACGATTATTATGATAGTGGGATTACTACTAGCTCTTCTGGAGGATGTTAAGTGTAGCTCCGGTAATGAAAAATGTGGATTCTCTCTTGCAATAATTCTGATGATCGATTACTCGTCCTCTTGATTGTTTCAGGCGTTTTTGTTGAATGTAAATCAACACAGCTTCTTTCATAAGGTAATTGATGATGAGGAGGAAGATGTGAATTACATTATGTGCAGGTTGTTAGGGTTTCAACTTCGTAAAAAGACGTTTGGTTCTTTATGAATATCACTTGAAGATGAAAATTGTGAAATAAGAATACAATATTTTATATTTGAATACTCCAAGTTGGGCGCCCAACTAAAATATTTTCTATCTACAGTTGTCAAATATAACCTCCGAATGATATTCTGAAAGTGATTTCCTGAGGAAAGGTATGATTACCCTGGCATTCAAAATTTCTCATCTCATTAAAAATAATAATTTGTTTCGAAATCAGAGTGACGCCATAAATGAAACGAAAAACTTTTGAACGAAATAATTCAAGAGCACATTACTTGAGAATCTTTAGATAGAGAGTACTCGTAGGTACTTCGGGTCTTGTTTGATGCTTATAGGTCTTGGTTCAGATGCCATCTGACGATTATTATGATAGTGGGATTACGACTAGCTCTTCTGGTGGATGTTAAGTGTAGCTCCGGTAATGAAAAATGTGGATTCTCTCTTGCAATAATTCTGATGATAGATTACTCGTCCTTTGGATGGTTTCAGGAGTTTTTGTTGAATGTAAATCAACACAGCTTCTTTCATGAGGTAATTGATGATGAGGAGGAACATGTGAATTACATTATGTGCTGGTTGTTAGGGTTTTAACTTCGTAAAGAGATGTTTCGTCCTCTATGAATATCACTTGGAGATGAAAATTGTAAAATGAGAATTCAATATTTTCCATTAGAATACTCCAAGTTTGGCTCCCAACTAAACGATATTGAGAAAATTCTTCTTCCTCCAGAACTGCGGGCTCCAGGGGATTGAATCTCAGGATTTAATTCTTTCAATGCCTACCAGGACTATAATGGGGTGAGATTTCTTCTTGAAGTTCTTTCAATGGGTGGCATGGTTTTCGAAACGGTTCAGAAAATAGGAAGCTCATTAGCACCTGCATCAGCCTAGAAAAAAATCATGTCTAGTGATTTTTTATGTTATAAAGAAATGTGATTGTTTACATGAAAATGAATCTTATTTGAAATTCTCAACAATTGGAAAGTTTCAATATATGAAGCCTGATTACAACATAGGCAACTGAAGATGAAGCGATGATTCCTATTTCTTTTCTGCTAGAGTTTTATTTTTCAAAAAAATGATTGTTTGAGTATTGAACTGAAAATTACATGAATTGAATTCAAAAAGGCGAATTATTTGTTGGATACTAAAAAGTAATAAATTTGACAAGGAGTAACTTCAATCTCAACGCCAAAATCAGAAGCCTAAATCTGTAAAACCATGAATGTTTACTATGGCTGTACTTAGGAGATCTGTTCCTAAAATCTACTCTAGATCTTTTATTGATTCTCTCTTTGAAAACATCTCCTTCTTGAAAATTGTATAGTACAGACATTTGGACGAAATAATACATACAATAATACCTTATAAATCATAAAGATTTATTGTCTCTATATGATAAAGTCAATTAATATAAATATCAAAATTATGACGTAATTGTGCCAAAAACCTTTGCTTTCTGATTTATAGGTTTTCGGACGAAATATCAGAATCAACCAAATGAAAAATAAATAATCAAAAACTGTACAAATTGCGTGAACAGTTAATAAATTGAATAACTGAAATAAAATAAAAACAGACGGAAGTTTAGCATTTTTCAATTCAATTTTTTCTCATCAGTGTCTTATATTCTGAAAAACTCACTGAATTTACTTACTTAAAACTCTTATATTCATTCCACAAACTTGCACTTTTTGAACTGGTAGGCCAACTAAAAAAAAACTATTCTCTCTTACTCTTCTGCGAAATAAGTATACAAATCAGCATTTACAATTGAAGTAACAATTTTAGAGTTTGATGATTTTATATTTCCACAGATAGTCATAGATCTACACAAATCAAGATTTACAATTGAATTAGTAATTTCAAAGTTTGATTTTACAAACATGTTCTTCAGAACAATTGTACAAAATGGATTTGAAATATTTTCTTATAACACCTAATATATCCCATGGAGAACAGCCATATTCTTCACATGAAATATAATCGTTCTTCTCATCAACCTGTTGTACAAAAATAGCAGACGCAAAAAGAATTATTTCAATTAGCTATACTACCTTGTCCTATATTATCCTCTTTCCGGACTCTTTCGTTATCCAAGAATCAACATTCATCATCCATCATGGCTGGATTACATCGTCCTTCCTACGGAATTCCCATTGTCCTGATATCTTGATAGGACCTTTCAACCCTTCTCGTCACTCTGACAGCGCCCAAATGGATAGATGGGCAGGGATAAAGTGAAATTCTGATCGCATTGAAAGACAACGCTGGAATTGTAAAATGTTATTAACTAGATGTTCATAATATAATTCTTTTTCAAATTGATATCATGTTCCTATTTCGGCAATGGAGAGTCTTTGTATGAGACAGAAATCGTTGAAGAATTCAACAAGTTACATTCCATGTCAACTCAATCGTTGAATCTTTCAAATTTATGTTTTCAAACTATGAAGCAATCCTAAATTATTTTTAATATATTTATTCTCTTCTTCAGATCTAACATATGCAGGTTGAATTCTTATACATATATTTCAATGACTTTCATTATAAAGTCTGTTTAATTACTGATCCGCCAATTTTCAACAGAAATTATGACATTCATTCTATTTCCTCTTTTATTATTTGAATAACAATTTTTTCGATACACAGTAGCTTCTTCACATTTTACATTGTGAATAACTAGTAATTCGTATATTTGTTATTTGATGCTGCATAAATGCACCCATTAGGGTGCATTTATTATTTCTGTTACATACTACTCAATTGAATATTAATTCAATTGAGTAGTATGTAACAGAAAACTGTCACATCTCCGATCTCTTGTCGTTGTACTATCGGGAAAAACTCATGAGTATTATATAAAAGAAACAAGAGATTGCAGTGTGAACTAGTCCCACATGAATGTTGTGAATACGTAATTCCGTGGACTGGAACGCGTAGGAATCTTTCGCGTTGCTCTCATTCTTCTGCGACAGAAACCGGTACCATTTTACTGATTCTTCTTTGTTCGTAATGCCCCAGCAGCGTTAGGAAAGCGAATATCTTATCTCAGTGTTGTTGCCATCCGCAGGAATTTATTATTATCGTTCAAATACATATAATATTATGTATGTATTTGTTGGAGACCTGGGCACCACTCAGTAATAGCCCCCTTATGGTTCAACTGAATAACTATTTTACGCCATCTATAGAAATACCTAGCCTAGCATCTGTCGAAAATTATAATCCTTATCTACAGTAATTTGAAGACTATAAACGTGATATACCTACATAAAAATTTCGTTATCCTGAAACATCCTTATTTCGAAAAGCATTTATTTGCCATAACGTCTTATTACACTCTGCCTTTTTTCTTGCCTATCTTTATAACTGGTCGTTATTTAAAGGTTTCGAACATTGATAAATTTAATATTCATCTTGAATTAGTAATT
The DNA here is from genome assembly GCF_914767665.1 of Harmonia axyridis. NCBI lineage: Eukaryota > Metazoa > Arthropoda > Insecta > Coleoptera > Coccinellidae > Harmonia > Harmonia axyridis. The sequence goes on along the minus strand of NC_059502.1, from coordinate 55,824,519 downwards.
TTTAAGTTTTATTCGTGAATTTTAGAATGATTTATAATCCATTTTCTGTAAATCAATAAGTTACAAATTGACAACCAAGTTCCAGAATGCATTACTTATAACCGCTATACTCATTGTCTAATTTGAAATCACCTCTCATTGAGAAAAAAACAAATAATCAAAATATCTCGAATCGCTTCAGATAGGAACCTTGAAATAATTCCCAATCTGAAAGCACTGAACATGTCCACAATAATTTCGCTCATACGAAAATATATATGGTGTATAACTTTGCTTTCGTCGGCGTCGTTTTGCAATAGATGGTTGTAGTTGTAGCGGTAAGTGGCAGCGGAAATAAATATATTGTAGACGTCATATAATAAGCTTAGGTATTCGTAAACATAACGCCATCGAAACAATAGTCGATTTGTGTCAGCATCATAATTTTAATCTCGATTAAACATGTCAGCTTACGAGCCAAATTCTTGTCATTTGCGGGAGGTTTTTATTTTCTGCTCTAATATGGAGATATCTGCGGCTGAAGCTCTTTGAATGCTCTCAAATACCTGTGGTGAGGCCTTTATCAGTGAAAAAACGCGCCGAGAGTGGTTTCAACGCTTTAAGAACGGTAATTTTGACATCGAAGACCAGGATGGCGGTAGAAGAGAAGGTTTTGGAGGCATAACTTGATCAAGACTCATGTCTAACTCAACAAGAATTGGCTCTTATGAAGAAGTAAAAAATAGGGTCGATTCGTGGATCGCTTCAAAAGATGACCAGTTTTTTCAACGCAGGATTCGTACGCTGCCCGAAAGATGGGGGAAAGTAGTGGCCAGCGATGAACAATACTTTGAATCACAAATGTGTTACCAGTTTTTTACAATAAGGCTTCGAATTTCGGATAAAAACGGCAGTGTAACAATTTAGATTTCGAAGTCTGTAAGAAAAAACTCAATAATCTGAGAACTTTCCTGAAAATGTTAAAATTCCATACAGGGTTGTATGAACCCAAAAACTTCAAACAAAACCCTTTGCTGATCCTCAAGTTATGGATATCAGAAATTTATGCCAATTAGCATGAATCATCCTGTATCTCCGAAACTAACAGTATTAGGATACAAGCTACTTTTCTGCCACACCCTGTATACCTAAAATTTTGATTGTTTTGAAAATGTGATTACATACATAACTTAATTGTTGAATGAATTTTCAATGAGAATAATTAACAATTAATTTCATGCAAAATTGTAACAAAGAGAACCAACATTGAATACGGAGTAGGCATAAGACGAAACAGTTCATTTCCACAATTCTGAACTGATATTTCACGTTCAAGATGCTTTGGCAATTGTTCGCGAATATCGTGAATACGATATGATCGGAAAAATTCTGATATCGCCATAAATAAGTTGTTCTGACCCGTGGTAATTTCCATCCTGATTTCTGTTTCAGATTTCATCGTGGTCAATAAAATAAACGATGCGTTTTTTCTTGCCGGCTTCGTCGATTTCGTTGGCTTTATTGCATTCGAATAGAAACCTGTTCACAGATTCGAGTGGGTGAACAACAAATACTAGTATCGGTATCAGGATCGTATCATAAAATAGAGTTCTGGATGAAATGATCATATGGATCGTTTACCCCTTCTTGACTGTGTTGTGAAATCGATTGCTTTCCTAGCAGAACGATTTTTTTGTGTCATAGAGAAAAATTTTGTTTTCCTATGAATTGAAATTTTATCACCTTCTATAAAATTACTATTTTCGCGGATACACAGGGTGATTATTCGGGATGGCCTATTAGTCGTATATGAAAAACTAATCATAATTTTTTGCTGAAAATTTGCATACTGGGGTTTGATACAGTGAACTTTCTCCCTAAAATATTTTCAGAACTCTACAATATTCATTTACCATTCCATTCCATTTTTCCTGGAAAGTGTCTACTATACTTCCTTATCTCAAATGGCACACCCAGTATATTATTGCATCAGTAGATAACTTTCTTGATGACAATTTTGGCAATATGCCATACCTTGAGTAAAAGCTCAACAGTTAATGAGTTGATGGGATTCTCATGAAAAAAAAAATCTTTTTCGTTATTGATTCTGTAAACACGTAATATTATAAAACTGTTTGCGGTTTGGACCAAAAATGTACAGGGTGTTTATCATGCAGTTGGATATCAGAAATTTATCAGAAGATTTTCGAATGAAAACCTATATTTTATATTAATTCAATCAATTCTACGTATAAAAAGGGGGTACTCAAAAGAAACCTTTACCTTGAAATGAATACTTTAAGAGTTATCGAAAAATAAGGTTAATGAGGAAAACCCCTAATTTGTGATTGTGTGGAGTAACTTGTGGCTTTCGGAAAACACATAATCGCAGAAAGAAACTAAAATTCGATAACTAAATTTGACATTTCATGAATTGTAATTGGATGTTTCTTGAGATTGTTTAGAAATTTAAAAAGTCACAGACTACTCCACTCAGTTAGAAATTGCGGTTTTTCCTCATTGAAAGAATTGGATGAAATAATAAAAAATATAGAATCTAATTGGAAAATTTTAAGTTTTGTTGAATTTGAGTTATCAAAGTTCATGATATTCTCATAAACACATGTACATTTTTGATCCAAACCGCGAACAGGTATATAATAGATACTACGTTTTTGCAGAATCGAAAATAAAAAAGGTTTTTTCAAAAAACTTTTTCTGCAGAATATTCGACAAAATGTGAGTTCTCGTCACCTCAATATTTTTAATAAGAATCTCATGAACCATTGGAGGCCATACCTTTGGTAAAAGGTATGGAATATTGCTGAAATTGTCAGCAAAAATGCTATCTGATGATTATATGCAATTATATACTGGATGTACCATTCGAAATGAACAATAAGAAAGTAATAGTCTGGTTCCGGTATAACCGAAAATTGTAGAGATCTGAAAATATTTTAGAGAGAATGATCTTTGTCTCAAATCCCAAAATGCAGATTTTCAGCACAATACTATGATCAGTCATAAACCTCTAATAGGCCATCGCGGTGAATCACTCTGTATATATATGGTATGGAAAAGCCAAATGGAATAAATTAATTACCTTGGTTACTGCAAATATTTATGGAAAATCCCGAAATACGTCAAATTTAAATTTTGAATGGTCATTCTTTTCCGTAAAAATGCAAACTCTACCTTCAACCCCCTTCGAGAGACAGATACAACCCCCAATTTTCCAAATAGGAAGTATGGGCTTGTGATACATCATTTGAAAGGTCGCGTTATTCTCTATTCAGGAATGTTATCATTTCAATGTTGATTGCAAAAAAAAGAATGTGAAAAAAAACAAATAAATCGAAATTTAGTACAATCTGGAACTAAAATGTTATACAAGATGTAGCAAAAATATTATGAATGTTAAATGAAATAGATTTTTAAAGTGTTAATCCATAATGATTTTGCATTTAAGTTTTTGATATTGCAGCAAATTTCGCTAATCACTTGCATTCAGGTGTTAAGTTTGTAATAAATATGTAAAAATGTGTGTTGTCCTTTGAGCTCGCAAGAATAAGTTGAGGCAATAAAATAAGTTCATTTTATGGAAGTTATAATATGAAATATGGACAAGTTGACCATAAAAAAAGCTAAATGTGGCATATTTTAAAAATAGAACTGATATAAAAAACTACGGGCCATTTAGGATTATTATGTTATTTACAAATTATTCAAAGATTTTTGACATAATCACCTTGTCAAAGGGGCAGTTTAGCCCTCAGTTTTGCCTTATCTCTGAAGCGGTACGATTCCCATCGGAGACAACAAGAAAAAAACCATCGCAACAGAAATACTCCGCAATATGAATTTTCACGTCAATTAGCAGCACGAAATATTTTTCGTGACTACTCCTGGCCTGATAAAAAGTACCCGAATCAGTATACCCGAGAGAAATCCCCACTATGTATCATATTACCGTAGTGCATTGATTGTCGCCCAAGTTTATGGCCTAATGGGTGTAAAGAATTATTATTTATAGCCAGGCCATAACTCACAGAGTGCCGGAGCCACAACCAGCGCTGCAACGTGGATCTGACGCACAGATTCGACACAAAAACCATTCACGATCACCCTCGAGGTTTTGCGATGGTCCGCGGGATGGCACAACCGTTAACAAAAGACTGGAAAGAGAATAACGTAATATATATAGATTACTACACCTGGCGCAAAGAGAATTAGGGACAAAAACTTTTCGACAGTCGTTTATTCGGTGTTCTGATACCGCCGGATCCGTTGTAATTTATTGCAATTTTTTTGTTGCTTTCAGTTGATTCTGCTTGAATATTATCTGCCGTGTTCCGGGAGCAGTGGACCTCGTAATTTTAATATTATGTTGATGTGTACCTGGTACAGGGTGGGCAAATTTCGATGTTTTAGCACTACAACTTTTGAACCAGAGGAGATAGACAAAATCTGATACCCCATTCTCGGTCTCTTTTTCTGAGAAACTAACAAGGGTAGTACTCATTTTTGGCCACCTTCTTTTGTTTTCGAGTTATAAGCGAAAATTGTAAAAATGGCGATATCGAAAAACATTTATATCTCAGCTAATATTGAAGATAGAGCTCTGAAATTAAAACATTATACAGGCACTTTTTTACGTAGAATCCAGTGGCGTGCTCGTATTTTCAAAAGGGTTTTTAATTACGACGCTATGACCCACGAAGGTCGTACGGAGGTAAGTACTGACTTGATAATCATTAAAAACTGTCTGGGAGTTCAAAGTGAAACAATTCATTGATGACTCAACAAACGTTGATATTGAGCTTATTCGAAATGGCACACTCTATATTTTATTTTTTCATTTGATGGCAAATTTTTCGACGACAATTAAATTTGATACCTAATAAAAAATAAAATACATGGTATGCTATTTGGAATAAGCTTCATATTAACATTTGAATGAGTTATCAATGAATTAACTCATTTTGAACACCCACTTGAGTTTTCAATGATTATCAAAAAGTCAGTTGGTACTTACCTCCATTCTTCTAGAATTCCCTTTCAAATTCTCGTTCAAATAAATTACTTCATTTCGGAGTTATTAGGTTATCCAAAGACCCTTCAATTTATGTTTGATTGAAATATCTGAAAAACCGTTGAATTTGAGCATAGGAAACTTCGAAATTTCATTCATTCCATGCAATCTGAAAATTCAATAAAAAACAGGGTAAGAAAAAATATATATTGTTCATTTACACCTTTCTGGTACACCGTGTGTATCTTCAAACTATTCGAGAAAGTAGTTGTAATGAAGACTCATGATACTGATTCTTAGGCCCAGTTTCACCAAACAGCACTTGAACCCAGATTGATTAAACTCCACTTGTTACTAAAGCAAGCTTAACAGTGTTGTCTGTTTCACCATGCATCAACCCGTCCGGAGATGATCGCGATTAACCAAATCACGATTAAATAGTCAAACCATTTGGCAACGTTGTGAACAAAGAGTTATATAGTGTTCTGTATCGTATTAGCAGTGATGACCACCATTGGCGCTAGGTGTCAGGTGTCATTCATTCATAACTCATAACATTTCAAATCATTTGTCATCTTGTAAACAAAAAACAAAGTTAATTTTTGCCGAAAATGTCGAGTGATGTGCTTCGAAATGTCGGAAACTTGCAGAAGTTAAAAAGAAATTATCCCATTTCACAAAACCACACATTCTGGAAAACAAACTATATAAGTAATTTTATTAACTCATTTATTTTTATTAACAAGTTTAACTGCTTCTTAAATAATATTTCAATCAAACATATCAATAAATTATTCTTTGCAATAAATTTCATAAAACACAAAAACAAAGTTTACGTGTATTTTAAATGGGAAATATTGAGCCTATACATATGGTCATATTTTGATAAAATTGACCCAAAAATTAGAAATTTCCGGAAAAATAATTACATAGACAAGAGTTCCATACTGATGAATAATTATTAATCTCAACTTGAAAGGTTATAATCCTCCAAAAATGGCCGATTAGTGCTAAATCGCGATTGGTCGATTAAATGGCGCTTTGGAGTGTGGTGAAACGCTACATTACATTAATCGTGATCTAAGGCCTCACTTAAGAGCCAAGTCAAGAATAAAGCATTTGGTGAAACTGGGCCTTAGGAAGAAACCTATATCATTAATTTCATTTTCACTAGGTGGTGGTAACCCTAATAGAGCATCGTCAATGTTGGAACACCCTGTATATTTCAATTGATAATTCCAGTGATATTTCAATTGATCAGACCTCAATGCAGAGGAGCTGAACTCTATACGACGCCAGCTTGAGCTTTCAGAAACATAAATATAACGAACCAAATTTCAGCGAACAGCCAAGATCTCCGAAACTACCCTTTCTGCCATAATTGTTTCGATCAGTTTACATTACTTTAACACTTTACGCTCTCGTCTCGACAGTGGAGAGGACTCGAAAACTCCCTATCCGGGAAACGGAAAAAGGGAGCATTTGAAGTGAACAAGCGGATCGAATATCAAACTTCGTGATGGCTCTCCGATTGACACTGGCAAGCTTTCAGCGTAAGGGGTCCTCGGGGATGGGAGAGACCCCGTCACTCCGGATTAAGGCGTCCATAGAGCGGACGAATTGAATTCGGTTCTTGCCAGCCAGATTCGGCTAGGTGAATTTTATGAAAATCATAATCGTAACAAATTGGATTTTAATCTGACTGCAGCCAAATATGAATTTAAATGAGAATAGAGGGAGGGGGGTGAGACTAACCCCCTCGATATCTGGCTCGACGCAAGATGAAGAATGTCCCTTCACGTCGGGGGATTAGTTCTTATGCCGCTGCATTATCGGATGAACGTTATCCTTTTGGAATTGCTATTGGGCGGGGTCGGTAGTATATATCGCGTATTATATTCAGATTGGCTAGGGGGCTTAAGAGATGACGGAAGCATTTGAAGTTGAAAGACGTAAAATCCACTTTAGTGGTTGTGGCAAAGACGGTTTTCTGTCGGCTTTTTTTGAATGGAGGACCAGCAAAAACTATTTATAGTGTTGTTGTCTTCATGTGCAATTTAAAGGATACCACATACTTATTAAGGAAAGTGGCCTCTTATCAAATTGGTGAATTTTCGATATCGGTAGTTTTGACGCTAGAGGCTCCTGAAAACTCTCAATTAGTCTCCATTGCTAAATAATATAGAACGTTATCCTGGCCAATCATCACTATTCTGAGTAATATGATATACTATTGAAAGCATTGTTCTTTGGTGTTGTTACATTTGGTCAATGGACTAGTTTAGTGATGTTGAAAATACTATATTTGACACGATAGAATTAAAATATAGAACAAAACTGATAAATCAGTGAAAAAATTTTGAAAATCCATCAATAAATGACTGAGAAATAGATTATTAAAATGTACGTATTTTAGCGCGGAACGTCTTTGGTCTGTGACGTCACGGCTCTTGCCTGTGATCGCTACACCATAAATTACGTTTAAATACTTAGCCGCGCCAAGGCTCTCGCGCCGTTTGGAGTTGTACAGTGTAGTTTTAACTCGAGTTTTGTTTTTATGTCACCATAATGAAAGAAGGCTTCGTGAAAGGACAAAGTGACAATTTGCCTAAAATAGATATATTCGCAGTGATGGAGTTTTTTCTGCAAATCCATCTTATGTCAGTGCAGAAATAAAAGAAGTTAAACTTTTCAAGTAAGTATCTACTTTTGGGTTTGCTTCATCATGGTTCAACTTATAACGATGATTTATTTGAAAAACGTTTCATAAACAGTTTGTAGTTGAGTACTGATTGTTGAAGTCTATCAATGGCAAAACATATTTATGTGAGGAGTTAAAAGTAAAAAGAGAAAAAAGTAATTTATATGTATGTATATAGTAAGTTATTTCAGCCATCGTGTAACGAACAAAACACGACACGAACGGCACAAGTGATTGTACACCAATGAATTCGTAAGCACTCTGCGAATACCAGTCGTTTAGTGTGTGACGTCACGACAATTACACGTACTAAGAAATTATTCTTCCAAGCGCAACTTCAAAGTCCCATAACTTTTTCATTTCTAGAGATATTTCAATGATTCTTCCACATTTTTGTTTCATTTTACTTAAATTTTTAGAATTAATCCTTAACAAAAAAATGAAAACTAGTCCATTATTCAGTGTGTCCAGCTACTTACAATTTCTAAAGTTATATTATTCGATAATGGTTACAAATCGCCTTAGCGATCTATAAACAAAAAAATGTTTCTCTATTTCAATATCGTAATGAGTTCATTACAGTTCTGAAAACAGTGCTGTAATGAACTCATTACAGCATCGTTTTCAGTTATATTTTTCGTTTTGTGGTTGTCTATGCTGACAATCCTATCAAATTTCAACAAACGTCAATAATTGTCAATATAATATAATTTGAATATATTGAAATGATTTGCAACATTATTCGCAATTTATCTTAATTCTGGTGGTGTTAAATCGATTTCGTCAGACAAAATTCTCGAATTTAATGCGTAATTGAAAATTATTTCAAAATTTGAACCGTACGATTCATTTCCAAATTCCGTAATCTGTCAATTTTGGTAAGAGTCACACCAACTACTAAGATACAATACAAAAGTCACTAGGATATTCAATCTAAAATTTTCCATTGAATTTCAACAATTTTTCACGAAATTTGACTGAAATAGAGTAAATACCGTCTAATACTCGTTGCAGAAGGCAATTCCAACACTCATGGGTTCCATGAACGCATCCGAAGGCAACCTTATCAGTGAGCCAGAGAAATTGTCTCGTATGGAAAATTCATGAATCAACAAAAAAAAAACTCAATCCAAATCATTATATTTGAGAAGAACAGAAAAAGAAAAAAAATATGTAGTGCATGCTATAGTCACTAAGGGCGATCGTTCATAGGTATGGACATAATAATTTTATTTGTTTCCCATTTGTGAACGTCAGTTTCCAAAAACACAATATTAATCAAGAAAGTTTATTTTATCAAGTCACTAACTTGTAAAACTGACAGTTAACTTGCAAAATTTTTACAAGTTAGTAGTATTATTTACATTAGAAAATTTTGTTTTATCGTCATATAACGTATTTTCCCATATCTTCTACATCATTCATGTTTAAGGAGAGAATTTCGTCACATCGACAACATTCAAAAATCCCAAATATTGTTTTACAATTTTCGCCAGCAACCACTGGTCATCAGAAGCATGTAAAAGAAATTGTTCAGCCTCTTCTTTACTTGATACCTTGGCCTTTTTTGGCGTATAACGCTCATTTTTTCGTTTCAGAAACGCTATTGTCTTTTGAAATCTGCAAATGACAACTAAACGTCATATTTTTCAATGAATTTTTTAAGGAAAACAAACCTGCGAACAGGGGCATTTTCTTTCATTTCCAAGCAGCTTTTCAGCATGTAAAAGAAATTGTTCAGCCTCTTCTTTACTTGATACCTTGGCCTTTTTTGGCGTATAACGCTCATTTTTTCGTTTCAGAAACGCTATTGTCTTTTGAAATCTGCAAATGACAACTAAACGTCATATTTTTCAATGAATTTTTTAAGGAAAACAAACCTGCGAACAGGGGCATTTTCTTTCATTTCCAAGCAGCTTTTCAGCATAGATTTTGTCCATAAAGTATTAGGGCTGAAACTAGCTGATAGTTGATTCGAGTAGACTAACAAAACATCTTCAGTTACCCCAATCACACTATTTTTGTTTTGCCACTTTTTGAAGTCGTCGTATTCTCGCTCGTACCTTGAAGCTGATTTTGCAGGTAATAAACTTGAAGCTACACTACTGGCTGCCTCAATAATTTCTTTTGATACATTCATTCTCGCTTTCGCCAAAACAAATGTAAAGAAAAATAAACAGACATGTTCATGGCAACGCTTCCATAGCTTACATAGACTTATATAAATATATGTCTATGATAGCTTACGACATTTGAGACAAATTATTGAGATTTTTTTGGAATTTATCTAACCTTTTTACAAATGAGAAACAAATAAAATATAAAACAATACACGCAAGGAAACGGGTTTTACTGGCTCAAGGAGGTAACTGACTCGCCTGCGGCTCGTCAATTATATCCTTCATTCGCCAGTAAAAACCCTCTTACCTTGCTAGTAATGTTATATACTATTTCAAGTCAACCATCTGAGAAACCCACCATGTCGAGAGCGATCTTAACCATACTTCAACTTTCTTCTTGAATCCATTTAAAGCAATAATATTTTTTATTTCGATTGGTATTTTATTGTATATAAAAGGAGCAAGATATGTGTGGGATCTTTGACCTATTGTTTTGCCTGCTGCCGGAAAAGTAATCCATATGCCTCTATTTCTTGTATTATCTGCAATTATTCTACAGTCCATTCAGGAATTATTGACATCCCGGGTGGCTTTGGAAAATCGAAATTAAGTTGGTACTGGCTCATTCAGTAACATTTTGAATTGCAGATTTCGGGTTGGCATTGGAAATGTCATTGACAGAAGGTTAGATTTCAGTTTGTGTTATTGGTTTTGATCGAAGAAATTTTGAAACTTAAAAGTTGTATCAATTTCAAACATACATTGATTAGTTTGTTTGAGTATTTCTCACAGTACTGTTTTAAAAAAGAAGAAGGCAAGTCATTACAACCTGGATTATTAGTGGAAGAAAACCTGTGCAATACGATTTCACCTTCAAAGAATCATTGAATGATTTGATTGTTACCAGAAGCCGAGCCAAAAGCAACCAATATATCAGCCTGGATGAAATTTGACCAAAAAGCATCTGGATTTTAATCAATCAAAGACAGCATTACATAAACTTAATTGGTTACAAGTTCAAAACAGTTAATAAAAGGAAAATTCTTCTTGATAAACAGAAAAATATAATAAGTTGAGTACGATTTTATGGTGAATATTGTGAAATTCATTTATCTGGAGGAAACTTGGTTATTTGAAAATGCCAGCATTATTCAACAGTGGACTCTAGAAAGAAAACAAAATGTTTTTCAAGTATATTCAAGGGTAAAAGTGGAAGGAGCACTATTTTGAATGCTGGATATTTGGATTTTTACCTGGATGTTTTGTTTTGACAGTGGTGATCATGAGGATTATATAAATCTATGAAGAGAGAATTATTTTATGATTGGATTGCTAAACAAAGTATTGGCATTGCATCTATAGTTTATTTATATTCTATATTGAAATTAAGTATTGTTATATCTGTTTTTTGTTCTTCAATGAGAAATCCAAAAATCTAATGAATTCGAATTGCTCTATAGAATTTTTACTGAGTATTTAATTGAAAAATATATTCAGAAGAGTAACTTCAAGAATTTCTTCACCTCTTACCCCCTTGAAGATAATAATAGAATGCAATAAAATTTTAAAATTCACAAATTAAAAATAATTTCATACAAACATGCTTTAAGTGAGGGAGTTAAAGCTGTTATGGGCAAAATAATTTATGTAATTTAATAGAAACTAGTATAAAAGTATTTCAATAAAAAACAGAAAACTCGAGTACAGATAGTACCTATATTTTTCATACAAGTTTAATCAATCAGTTTCAATAAATAGTGACTTCAGAAAGTAATTTACACATCGGCTGATAAATTGGTTCCAATTTTCAAAGTTACAGTACAACTGTGATGTCAAAATTTTTCATATACTAAATGGATTCTTTGAATTTTATTTCTGTCTTATTATGATATGGCTCTTCCATTCACTAAGCTACACTATTTAAATTTATCAACCAGTTTTTTCTGTTTTCTTCACCAGTTTAGACACCACAGTTAAAATGATCCATAAGAGTTATTTGATAAGAATTTTGCAAGCAGGTTGGTATCTAGTGTCCATCAGTAATGCAACAATTTTTGAAGAGCCTTTGGTGAAAAGGAATATGCATATTTTAATGATCTTCAATGGGATCTTTCATGAGCGACTCTTAAATGAATAGATATGTCTTCATTGGATTTCCTTGAAATGAGATAGCATTTCACTATATTTTTACGTTAAATAATCTGAATTTCAATTTATGAAATCATGACTGTATGCGTAATAATCGTAATTTCGAAAATTCAGGATCATTCGGATACAAAAATGATGAAAATAATTTAAACTGGTTATTTCTATGATGAACCATAGCAATTTTTAGTAATATTTTTGTAACCAGAAATAAAGCCGCGACTAGACGTTCATGGCCTACTTCGATGTCAATAATTCCTGAATGGACTGTAATTATTGAAGATACGGTGCTGATTGGCTTATATCTTTTAAATCTTTAATGGCATACTTTCTTCTTCACAATGAAATAAATATCCATTGATTTCTCCCATGATATACTCGTTTTTTACATCGTAATGAATACTCACACTTTTGTAATCAGAAGTTCACGAACGATGAGTGTGAAATCTCAATTTCGTATCGGAGACAAGGGTGGAAAATCCGGTGATCGCGCGCAGGCCTGCTGGAAAAAATAATTTCCCTTCCACACGCAATCTTTCACCTTTTTCTGCAAACCCGTAACGACTCACTCAATTTATATCGGCCCTACGTTAGAAGAATGCGAAAAGCGCGTCCGCTCAATAAATTTCAATTGGACTCTGAAATATCGGCCCCTATACGTCTACGAGCCGATTTACTTTCTCCACTCCATTCATCCTTTCGAGCCCATTTGGCCGAGCCGTTTCTCACGAAGGATTCGAGTAGCTGTCGAAACGGGTGCTTGACCCGTCGCTCAGACGACGTTCCCGACTTTTTCTGATTCTGCTGAGGAGGTGAAAGGATGTTAACTCGGGCCTCGTGAGATTTTACTGGAGTGTTATGGGATTTCAAGCAATACAAGACATTCACAGAGTGTTTATTTATTTATTTATTTATTATACTCTTTCAAACATATTGTAGAAATGTAATTACATGTTAAGAGTGCTCACTAGCTTGAACATACAGCTAACATATCAACCATGACTAGAAACATACAAACACATATGAGTATCAAACATCAGCCAAAATCACAGATTCAATATGTCTTACTGTACTATTGAATAAATCTATATCAGATTTTTGAACCGCTTCATTAACTTTACACAACATTCGATTCACAGGTGAACTACTTGAAGTCACTGGAAAAGCTTTTTACTTCCTATTCGCAAGTTCATTTAAGGAAATATAATTGATTTGTTTTCAAGGAACATTTTTGGTACTTTAAATTATTAACAACATTATAAATAAATAGTATCAGGTCACGTCTAATACTTAATCTAACCATATTAAATTCGGTCAGCATACTTTCATAAGAAATTATATATGGTTAAGTATTATGAGTTCTCAACTAAAGATATCTTAAAAACCTCTTCTGCACCTTTTCGATTGCGTCGATATGTACCTCTATCTGTGGTGACCAAATAGCAGAGGCATATTCCAAATGGGGTCTGACCAATGCACAATACAACATTATTATTACCGGTGTGAATTTGGCAGACCGTTTCCAGCAGACTGACGGAAACACCCGAAGGCGGTGACCAGTGGCATGCGGCAAAAAAACGATTTATTATGGAACTATTCACTAGATCGGATAGTAATTCAGGAAGTGGATTCCGTTTAGTATTCAGAGTATCCGTTGGAGGAAATATTGATTTTTTATAGATCTCGGGATATTTTAGCAACGTTTTTATTCAAATTATCATCAGTCTAACTTGAACAATTCATATCTACGGAAGTACACGTCGGAGCATAACCATATTTGGAATGTAGATTACTATTAGTGATATGAATGAACTGTGGAAAAATGATTGACTTCCCTAGGGATCCAGGGGTAGTTTTTCCAACCCTTATATTTCGAAAATTCGTAACTTCGGAAATACGCGTCGGAGCATAACCATATTTGGAATGTAGATTACTATTAGTGATAAGAATGAACTGTGAAAAGATGATTGACTTCCCTTGGGATCCAGGGGTAGTTTTTCCAACCCTTAAACTTCGAAAATTCGTATCTCGGAAAGTACGCGTCGGAGCATAACTATATTTGGAATGTAGATTACAATTAACGATGTGAATAAACTGTGAAAAGATGATTGACTTCCCTAGGGATCCAGGGGTAGTTTTTCCAACCCTTATATTTCGAAAATTCGTAACTTCGGAAATACGCGTCGGAGCATAACTATATTTGGAATGTAGATTACTATTAATGATGTGAATAAACTGTGGAAAGATGATTGACTTCCCTTGGGATCCAGAGGTAGTTTTTCCAACCCTTATATTTCGAAAATTCGTATCTCGGAAAGTACGCGTCGGAGCATAACTATATTTGGAATGTAGATTACTATTAACGATGTGAATAAACTGTGAAAAGATGATTGACTTCCCTAGGGATCCAGGAGTAGTTTTTCCAACCCTCATATTTCGAAAATTCGTATCTCGGAAAGTACGCGTCAGAGCATAACTATATTTGGAATGTAGATTACTATTAACGATGTGAATAAACTGTGAAAAGATGATTGACTTCCCTAGGGATCCAGGGGTAGTTTTTCCAACCCTTATATTTCGAAAATTCGTAACTTCGGAAATACGCGTCGGAGCATAACTATATTTGGAATGTAGATTACTATTAACGATGTGAATAAACTGTGAAAAGATGATTGACTTCCCTTGGGATCCAGGGGTAGTTTTTCCAACCCTTATATTTCGACAATTCGTATCTCCGAAAGTACGCGTCGGAGCATAACTATATTTGGAATGTAGATTACCATTAACGATGTGAATAAACTGTGAAAAGATGATTGACTTCCCTTGGGATCCAGGGGTAGTTTTTCCAACCCTTATATTTCGAAAATTCGTATCTCGGAAAGTACGCGTCGGAGCATAACTATATTTGGAATGTAGTTTACTATTAACGATGTGAATAAACTGTGAAAAGATGATTGACTTCCCTTGGGATCCAGGGGTAGTTTTTATAACTCTTAAACTTCGAAAATTCGTATCTCCGAATGTACGCGTCGGAGCATAACTGTATTTGAAATGTAGATTACTATTAACGATGTGAATAAACTGTGGAAAGATGATTGACTTCCCTTGGGATCCAGGGGTAGTTTTTATAACTCTTAAACTTCGAAAATTCGTATCTCCGAAAGTACGCGTCGGAGCATAACTGTATTTGAAATGTAGATTACTATTAACGATGTGAATAAACTGTGAAAAGATGATTGACTTCCCTTGGGATTCAGGGGTAGTTTTTCCAACCCTTATTTTTCGAAAATTCGAAATAGTTGTTTGAGTGGAATTGATTGTTGCACTTGTTGAAATTAGCTATTTACTATGTAGATATACTCCATAGGGTGCTCTACTTAATAGTTTTGTGTCTGTTTTTTTTCATCCACCTACATGAGCCCATCCCACTTCTACCTGTAAAATATGATAACAAATAGAAAACCCATGTTTCCCACTTTACGAATTAAGGGATGATACAATGTACATTTGTAGATATTTAAGTCTGCCGCAATCACTGTTAGATTTATTATATGTTCACTAGTTAGTGTGCGTACTTCTAGTTGAAGAGGGTAATCCCTTCAAACAAAAAAGGTCATATTTACTTTTTATATTCTTAACAGTGTATAAACCTGTAACAAGTTCTTCTTATCAAGTTGAAAAACAATAAAATAAACTCAGTGTAAAAAAAAATTTCACTCATATCCTAGACCAATTCTTTTTCACTACGATCATCTCCGCAGAGAGTATCACAGAATCGATTATAGATTTTACAGATTATCGATTATATTTGGGTTGTGGCCATATCAATTGGTTACAACAGGCTGAATCCTGTGTGAGTTGAAATTGCGCGATAAACTAATCGTGGTACGAAAACTACCCCTGGACCCCAAGGGAAGTCAATCATCTTTCCACAGTTTATTCACATCGTTAATAGTAATCTACATTCTAAATATAGTTATGCTCCGACGCGTACTTTCGGAGATACGAATTTTCGAGTTTAAGGCTTAAAAAAACTACCCCTGGATCCCAAGGGAAGTCGATCATCTTTTCACAGTTTATTCACATCGCCAATAGTATTCTACATTCCAAATATGGTTATGCTCCGACGCGTACTTTCGGAGATACGAATTTTCGAAGTTTAAGGGTTGGAAAAACTACCCCTGGATCCCTAGGGAAGTCAATCATCTTTCCACAGTTTATTCACATCGTTAATAGTAATCTACATTCTAAATATAGTTATGCTCCGACGCGTACTTTCGGAGATACGAATTTTCGAAGTTTAAGGGTTAAAAAAACTACCCCTGGATCCCAAGGGAAGTCAATCATCTTTTCACAGTTTATTCACATCGTTAATAGTAATCTACATTCCAAATATGGTTATGGTCCGACGCGTATTTCCGAAGTTACGAATTTTCGAAATATAAGGGTTGGAAAAACTACCCCTGGATCCCAAGGGAAGTCAATCATCTTTCCACAGTTTATTCACATCGCCAATAGTATTCTACATTCCAAATATGGTTATGCTCCGACGCGTACTTTCGGAGATACGAATTTTAGAAGTTTAAGGGTTGGAAAAACTACCCCTGGATCCCAAGGGAAGTCAATCATCTTTTCACAGTTTATTCACATCGTTAATAGTAATCTACATTCCAAATATAGTTATGCTCCGACGCGTACTTTTGGAGATACGAAATTTCGATGTTTAAGGGTTGGAAAAACTACCCCTGGATCCCAAGGGAAGTCAATCATCTTTTCACAGTTTAATTACATCGCCAATAGTAATCTACATTCCAAATATGGTTATGGTCCGACGCGTATTTCCGAAGTTACGAATTTTCGAAATATAAGGGTTGGAAAAACTACCCCTGGATCCCTAGGGAAGTCAATCATTTTTTCACAGTTCATTCACATGGATAATAGTAATCTACATTCCAAATATGGTTATGCTCCGACGCGTACTTCCGTAGATATGAATTTTTCAAGTTAGACTGATGATAATTTGAATAAAAACGTTGCTAAAATATCCCGAGATCTATAAAAAATCAATATTTCCTCCAACGGATACTCTGAATACTATACGGAATCCACTTCCTAAATATCTATCCGATCTAGAGAATAGTTCCATAATAAATCGTTTTTTTGCCGCACGCCACTGGTCACCGCCTTCGGGTGTTTCCGTCAAACAGTCTGCTGGAAACGGTCTGCCAAATTCACACCGGTATTATTATTGATTTTATTTGTTTAAGATTTTTAGTGTTCCTGATTACAAAACCAAGTACTTTATAGGCTTCATTAATAATAGCCTAATAATGCGGGCTAAATTCAAAGTCTGACTTCATGATCCCACCAAGATCCCTACATTCATTCTCCCTACTAAGTAAATGTTAAAACATGACATTTAGCAACATTCAATGTCATCCTATCGGCCCAAACCACTCCTAAACCGACCTCAAATCTCTACTCTACAGTCTCTAGCACAAGATATATGATTAAATAATTTAAAGTCATCCGCAAATATGACACACTCACAAAACTTCACAGAGTCTGTCGAGTCAACTATAAAAATCACAAACAGTAAGGGACCAAGGTTGCTGCCCTGTGATACCCCTGACACTGCGATATATTTTGTGGACAGTTCCCCACCCACCCTGACTCGTTGGATTCTCTTCCTCAGATAGGATGCTACAAACTTATAAGCCGACAGAGAAAAACCAAAACCAGCCAACTTAGTATTCAGCAGACCTTGGTCAACCTTGTCATATGATTTTTCACAGTCTGTCATGATAATGAATTAATGAATAATTGGACATTCTTTCAATGCGAATGACACTTTAGATAGTCTGAATTAATGTTGAATGAAATTTATTCATTTATTAATCTATTTATGTATTCAAAATGGATGTTTTCCGATGAGAGGATTCAGTTTGATATCAAACAAAAATATTTTGAAAGAAATAAATCAATGGATGTTTGTTTCATTTTTAAGAGAAAAGTATGCCATTAACGATGGAAAATACACACATCGTCAAAAGTCTCAGCCTCCCTAGGTTTCTCAGGAAATAAACAATCAATGTTCTGGATATGAGATGAATATTTTCCTCTATTTCAACTGCAAGGGTGGAAGTTATCGTATACAGGCAATATCTAGCTTCTTTGACAGGAATAATTGTTTTGAATCACATCAAAGTACCTTCCCAATGATTTATAAAAAAGGTTCTTACATTTGATAGCCTTGTAGTAGCTATCCCTCGCTTTTTATTTTCATATGCCATCCTCTGTATATTGTCAGTGAAAATTGCGTGTCATTCTATTTAGAATACAACGATAGCACATACTCGGTAATTCTTCATTAATTCCAACACCTTCTTGGTGTTGCATTTTTTATGTCCCAGAGTATATGTACTCATCATGTTTGTTATCATTCTACGACTCCCAAACCGAAGGTCAGGAACTAAAGAGTGTCCAACCATCCACTGTTGGATAAAAAATTAGAAGTGCTGTGCCTGAAGGGAGAACCCAACTGGTTCTCCTAGCTCACACAAGCTCTATGCTTCTGAAAGGTCTCACAGAGGTGTTGGGATAGAAAGCATAAACATCGAAACATTGCCTATTTGAAGAAAACGAGCGTTCATTCATCAATTCGTGGTCAAGAGTGCCGTTGAGAAATTAGAGTGAATTTTCTGTGATCACAAGTAGCACTTAGCTTGTACCATATCACTATATGGGAACTATATATGGTACAAGGTAAGCGCTACTTGTAATCACAGAAAATTCACTCTCATTTCTCCACACCACGAATTTCAATGAACGCTCGTTATATGTCTGTAATGCAGTAATACATACAAAAATCGACATAATGATTCAAAATTCATTTCTAATTTTTATTTCAGTCAAACCATTCTTCACCAAAGAGCCCCACGACATCCTGGCAGTTCAAGGAGAGCGAGCGAAATTCGAGTGTCGCGTTGACGGTGAACCAGCGCCTGTGGTTTTGTGGCGCCGAGAAGACGGCAAGATGCCTGTTGGACGAGCCCGTATACTTGATGATAAATCGTTGTCCATAGATGACGTCCAAATGTCGGACGAAGGGATATACATATGCGATGCTCAAAATGACGTAGGCACCATTGCAGCCAAGGCGTCCCTGGTGGTTAACTGTGAGTTAATTTTATTATTTGAACAATTAATAATATGATAATTAATATAAGGAATTCCACCAAATTTTAATGATTGTCTTCAATAACCTCACACTCAAATCAATACCATTCACATAATATTTTACAGACGGTATTGGATAGATACAAGAGGGTATATAATTTGCAAATGAAACTATTCATCTCTCGGATAGAAATGTAGCTCTCAAATACATAGATAAGCCTTATCAATTTTTTTTAACAAACAAAATCTTTAGCTGTTTTCATTCCCCTAGAAATGTCACCATGACAACCCTTCAACTAAATCTCCATTTCAACATCATCAGTTATTTTAGAATGTCGACTCACTCAATGGTTGATCTACTAACAAAAATAAGCTGATCTTCAATTGCTCTTAGAATAGTTCTCAGAGCAAAACAAAAAAGATCGACAATATTGGATTTTACAGCAATTAGTATGTAACTACAACTAGATTGGATCATTTCAAAAAGTTTCTTCGAAATTTTGATACTTCGAGGTCTAAGGATTATCTGGATCTCAGCAAGAATAAGCTACACCTCCTCACTGGATTCTTCAGAAAGCACCTCATGAAAATAAGTCTCTAAACAACGAGTTCAGAGTATGTGAGGAGGAGGAAGAAACTCCGGACCACCTGGTGACGTAAAACCTCGCCATCGTTAGCCAAGACAAGTAGAGACTTGTAGAGTTGAGGAAATTACCTCCTTGAAGCCATCCCAGATACTGGAGTTTATAAATCCTCTGCTACTGAAGGAAGAGCTGTAGATTATGAGGACTAATAGCGAAAACAGATCTGATGGGGGCACAATAGACAATAAGATCGCGGTGCAATGAAACCCCTTTCAAATCTACAATGTATAATTTAAGAACATTATGTTTTTTATTGCTCTGGGATGAAGATCAACTTATACGAAGAAGTCCTTCATCCAAAAGCGGAAACGTTTTTAGCAGTAATTATGATTCTCTAATATCTCTCGTACATTTGACAACTATTCTTAGAGAATCCCCAAAAAAAGTTGTCAATTCCAATATGATATTCATTTGAAATTGATCCATAGTTACCAAAAAAAATTATTCTCCTTCGCAATAATATGCTATTATCTTGCTGATGAAAAAATTCAATATGGTTCTTCCACACTTAGATAGGTCAATTACATAATCCATCAACAAATAAAATGGATATATTTTCAACACAGGGGTATGGGTTCTGATAGAAAAACCTAAGGAAGTATCCACTCAGACTTTTTATCTGTATTATTCACAAAAACACAGTTGAGTGAAAATAACTTCATACTGATACAACTCTTTGTTGGAGTGCTCACTTGATCAATATGCTCCAAATCAATATGACGGTTATTCTATTTACAAATTGAAGTAATCACACTCTTGTCCACAGGATTGTTCAGTCATCATTTGACGCACATTTCGACAACTAAGTTTTTAAGAGTGTAGTTACTTCAGCTTTCGAATTTAGTAGAGAACTCCGATTATTTCTTGAGATACAAGAAGAAGATGGTTTGTTCTGTGTTAAGTTCGTTCTTGTTTCTCGATACAAACTGAAATAACGAACCTACAGCTGTATAGTGGGGTGCGCAACCCTTAATACATGTTGGGGAATTGTAAGTTCCCTACAATTCCCAAGCCTTGCATTCTCATCCAGAAAGGATCCCATTCGGTTTGAATTATAGCTTAGTATTTCAGTCAGAAGAATAAAATCGGTTAGTATACGAGAGGATTTACCACGTTACCACGTTTTATTGTTTCATTGCAAAAACACCTTTTCAAGGAGATACTCACCTATTTTCTAAGAATGGAACTTACTGAACACGAAGAATTATTCATTCAATACATTAACAATGGGTTCCATGAAACCTTGATTGATCAATGAACTCGTTGATTGTAATTTGAGATATATGAAAGTGTCAAAAATGATTCGATCGAGCAAATTACCACGACAAAAGTTTTATAAAACCCACCACTAATCATTTTGTTAAGAAGAGATGGACCTAAACAGGCTACAAGGTTTCAGGGGGAAGCTCTCAGCAATACAACAAATATATCGTGTAATCAACAAGCTTGGAATACAACAAATATTTCACTGTTGTGTTCTTGGACCCATCTCAAGCTTTCGAAAAAGTTTGGCAACTTCTTCCCCAGCCGTATTATCTAATCTTAAAGTCTCGATCAATTCTAGTGATCAATAGTTTTTCTTTCGTTTGATTTTCTACACTCGATCGCTATGCAACGCGAAACACGCAATTTGACCCAAGAGGAATGTGCCCAAGCGGTAGTTTTGCGAGAAGAAGGGTGGACATACACAAGAATTGCAGAAAGGTTTGGACTTTCCCATACAAGTGTATCCAGAATGTTGCAGCGATTCAGGGAGATAGGTATGAATGTCCGAAGACCAGGACAGGGTAGACCACGGGTAACAACTGTCATTCAAGAACGTTACTTGAGAGTTTCTTCGTTGAGACGACGGTTTGCAACCGCTCGTCTCCTCCAAAATCAGCTTGAGCAAACTCATGGGGTGCAAATTAGCACTCAGACAATAAGAAATCGCCTCAGAGAATATGATTT
This sequence comes from Harmonia axyridis, assembly GCF_914767665.1. NCBI lineage: Eukaryota > Metazoa > Arthropoda > Insecta > Coleoptera > Coccinellidae > Harmonia > Harmonia axyridis. The sequence goes on along the minus strand of NC_059502.1, from coordinate 55,802,769 downwards.
AAGGCCTCGTGTCGCGACAAGCGGCCCAGCTCTTACCCCAGCCCATCGAAGGGCGCGTTTGGGTTTTGCGAGAGAGCATATCCATTGGGAAGAGGCTGATTGGGAAAGAGTTCTCTGCAAAGATGAGTCTAGATTCTGCCTCTACCATTGTGATCGACGTTACCTTGTATACAGAAGTCCACATGAAAGAATGCTCAGTGCAATTTCCTGAATACTATTGGTTTCGGGGGAGGATCGATTATGGTATGGGGTGGAATATCTTTGACTGCTCGCACAGACCTAGTGGTCGTTGATAATGGTGCTCATAATGCTGATAGGTATATAAGGAATATTCTTGAAGAGCATGTAGTGCCATTTGCCCCATACATTGGTGAAAATTTCATTTTTATGGACGATAATGCCAGACCCCATCGTGCGCGCATCGTTCAGGAGTACCTTGAAGAGGTTGAAGTCTCTCGAATGGAATGGCCAGCAAAAAGTCCAGATCTCAATCCGATTGAGCAGGTTTGGGACAACCTCAATAGAAGGCTGAGAAGTTCAGAAAATCATCCAGCTACTCTTAATGACTTAGGAATCCAACTCAGAGAAATCTGGGAAGGATTAGATCAGAACATTTTAAGATCACTCATTTTGTGTATGAACCGTCGTTGCCGAGCTGTAATTCACGCAAGGGGTGGAAATATCAAGTATTAAATTACTTATCAGCATTCCAGTATTTTGAAAATTGTTTATTTCTCTTCTTTCACATAAGATTCGGTGAAATCCTGAATTTTTCTTCCATTTAATGTGTCTTGTTTCGTTCAAAACCTTCCCGAGAGAACATAAAAAATAATTTATAAAGTCAATGTAGAGTTAACTTTCATTAAAATTGAGATTTTCAGAATGTGCGTTAATTTTTTTGCGCAGTGTATATATGAAATCGTGGCCTATACTCTTCAAATCCATACAGCTGAATCTTTCAAATTGATTATCAAATAACGCTAGTTTAGTACAAGATTTGTAGTAGCTTAGTAGCACAGAAATATTCATATTATTCTAATCATGACATGATTGTCATAAGTTCATTCGAAACATGAAATGGCGATCCCGGAATCCTCCGGCCTTTTATTCGATTCTACAAATATATCGACAAATCGGTGAAATCCATCATTTCATTCTCAAAATAATCTTCCGATTTCCTTTCAGCACCCCCGGAATTCATCGATAAGCCTCTGGATCAAAAGGTGGGCTTGAATGGAGTGGTCGAGTTCCAATGCACGGCAACAGGAAATCCACCACCTTCGGTATTTTGGCATAAGGAAGGTTCGCAGCAATTGATGTTTCCCGATACTTCATACGGACATATGCACGTCAACGCACATGGGACACTGCGTATACAAGGGGTCCAGAGGGAGGATACGGGTTACCTGGTGTGTTCGGCCTTGAGCGTGGCTGGATCGAAAAGTGTTAGAGCGTATTTGCAGGTGAGCAAAACTCATTTTTGATAGACAGTATTGTTGACCCATAGCATCTCATAAAATACCTAGCTTCCAGTTAGGGCTCAAGTAGCTTGAGCTTAACTTGACTTGAAATCAACTCAATTTCAACTCAAGTAGTAGTGTTTCAATGTTAAGTCAAGTACTTAATAAACGAATACTTGACTTGGTATTGAAAAACTACTACTTGACTTGAAATTGAGTTGATTTCAAGTCAAGCTCAAGCTACTTGAGCTTGAGTGCGAGTCAAGTAGCTTGAATATCAAGACAAACCTTGAAGCCCTTCTTCCAGTACCAAACCATCCGCTTTTATTTTTATTCCGTGCAATCTTTGAACGCCTCTGCAAATGAGTATTTATTGTAAAGAGGATTACAAACATCTAATTACAGCAAAAATTTAAGAGATACCGCAAAAATCTTGAAACACGTCGCTTGAGTTCAGGAGAAAACACTATTTTAATGTGCATATAATAAGGACTCTGAACATCATGATCTAGTTGACAATATAATAATGAATATTGAATAATATTTCAAATGATATAATTATTTCCAAATGACCAATGCATTATTGCAAATATGATTTTTTATTTCACATTCAATGAAACATACAGGTTTATTACATAATAAATATAAAACCAGAAAATTTCTTTTATGATGGATCGAATTATGCAAATTATAACGTGGTTTAACACCTTCAATTTCATTTAGATCAAATGAAAATCAATAACGATGTTTGTTATTCAAATTGTGTTTTCCACTGTAAACTGTGGAATATCGTACACCTCTTCTTACTATTATACTTGCACTATCTGTTCTACACTTATATACTTCTTGAAGCCAATCCAACAGTAATTAAATATCCGTTGAATTATAACACAAGAATCCCAAACAAGAAATAAGCTTCCCAATAATTCTATACTTCTACCTAGAATATCCACACATCAACAAAAAGACATCACACTAAATACCCCATTGGTTCGCATTCATTCCTCTTGGGATAATAATACAGTATCCGAAAGACATTCAATAGAAATAATTGACATTCTGTGAAAATGTATCACTTTATAAACTATTCAATCTATAGCGAAAACAGCAATTAAAACTACTGACCGTTTTTTAAGGCCATAGATCAGGGTTACAACTGACCTACGAAATGAATACTGTCCATGGATCAAAAATTCAAATCGTAAATTTATTAGAAGTATTATCTTAACTCTGAATACCTTCGTACAATCGGAATAACAATAAAATACTCATGCAGACTGTAACACATGATTTCTTATCAAGCTATTTCTGGATTTTTTATAAGTAGCATAGCCGAATTACCATAGTTTCATGGTGGCATAAACAATTTCTTTACATTAATTGATGATTCAATAGATTGATAAACATCAACATGTTTCAGGTAACTTCTGTTGCGGACCTACCTCCGCCAATCATCCAGTTAGGTCCTTCCAATCAGACATTGCCTCTACACAGCATGGTGACCTTGCATTGTAAAGCCTTGAGTCCAGAAGGGGATCAACCCAAGATGAGATGGCTGAAAGATGGAAAATTGCTACAACCTAATAAATTACCCAATAGGTACTCCATAAATGAGATTGGTGTTCTGGATATTGATGGTAAGTGTCAACTATATAATGATGATTATTATTCAGGATGGAAACCTTGATCCTATATTATATGGGTTTTCAAAATAAAAAATCTTTCCTTCAGCTTGTTCCAGTAGTCTCTTATTGAGCGTTTAATATTCACTTTCTTCGAATGAATTCAGTGCATATTAATTTCTTCGGCTGAACCTAATATCAATAGGTGATTTGGTTCTGGTTCCAAAAAACTTCATAATATACCAAACCTGGAAGTGTTAATTTCACCAAATTGCTAAGTAAACGATGCTTTGGGATTATTTTTTTTAGTGAAAAACATAATTGTCTTAACATGTGGAAAGGTTATCGAGGGTATTGTTATAAAACAAGCCAAAATGGACGTCTGTTTGTTTGTTGTTTTCCTTCAAGTGTTGCTCATCCTAACACTTTTTCACAGTACTGATGAGGGCCGAATGCCCGAAACACGTGTCTATGGTAAGCACTCCTCCTGAGAGCATGTCCTTATTCTTTTTCCTTGTTTTAATTGTCTTAAATTTCAAAATTTCTTCTTACAATATGTATTTTGAGTCATTCTGAAGCCCTTTGGGTTAGTGATCTTCTATTGGATTTACCTGAACATCTTAATTTTTATGAATTTATAAAATTGATTTTATTTGCCGATGACACATCTATCGCCATAGCATCTGGAAATAATAATGAACTCCTTTCTTGCTGCAGCATATTGAAAGGAAGCTTCATGGACTGGTGTAGTGCTAATGCGCTCATTGTCAATGTGGAAAAAACTAAGACTATTTCTTTCGGAATCAGGAACACTGTTTCATTGACCCTGCAGTTGGGAGACGTGAAAATTTCTTCTTCGGAAAAAGTTAAGTTTTTGGGTGTTCATCTCGACAGTACTTTGAGATGGTGTGAACACATTTATGTTTTGAGTAAAAAGTTGAATGCATCCTATTATGCTATAAATAAATTAAATATTTGTTTACCATCCACGTCAATTTTAGGTGTGTACTACAGTTTGGTATACAGTCATTTGCAATTCAACATCTTGTTATGGGGTGCTTCAGTTAACGTAAATAGGATATTTTCAGCACAAAAAAGGATAATGCGTCTGATCTTCAATATCAGCCAACTTTCCTCCTGTAGACCGCTCTTCATCAAACATCACATTTTGACGGTCCCTTGTATTGTATACAAATGTCTGTTGTTTATAAAGCGTAATATTGGAAATTTTATTGTACTATCGAACTATCATAATTATTCTAAGAGAAACTTCGAAACATTGTGTTCACCTCAACATAGAACAACGAAATTTGAACTTTCCCCATCTTATAAGGGCATAAAAATTTTCAATAAATTACCAAATGAAATCAAGAGAAATTCTTGTAATATCCTCAACATCAGAATACAAGTATGTTATTCGACCCCAGTTCAAATAATAATAATAATAATGTTATTCGCTCCTCGGATCATTTTAAGCAAAAAACTATAAACATACAACCGCAAACGTTATGTTTTCGAGATGAAGGTTGATTTTTTTTTCAAGTTTTCCTCTCATAGTACCTTACCTTCACAAGATATTCAATTTTAAGAATAGGTACACAGTGAAATCGGAGATATTGATGTAACGAAAATTGCATGTTTCCGCAAGGCGAAAATACAATATGGAGCACTTAAATTTTTATGGAACCATTTTACAATTTCGTCCTGATACCCATACTATATTTCGTCGAAAGGGGAAAAATAATATAGAAGTTGAAGATGTGAAAAGAGCTTGCGGACACACAGTCCAAAAAACAATCAAAAGGATAGACACCAAACCGAAGTTGTTCAAAATTGACATTTAACAAAAAAAGGTAGTACCTAGAAACTCTCTTCTTGATAGCATGAACAGCTTTATAGAGAATACAAGTATAATATGAAAACACCCTTGGAGACCGCCTGACCGCATTTGGATCTTGGATTTATTCTTTTTTGATATGTATTTTTCAAGGTTTATCATTTCCAGGTGGCCGAGATTCATTTCTAATAATATTGTTTTTCAGATCTTCGCTTGGAAGACTCCGGTCAATACACATGTTCGGCGGCATCAGAAAGTGGCGAGAGTTCTTGGTCGGCCTTCCTGAGTGTCGTGGAAGGATCCACTTCATCCCTTCACAGAAGTCCAGACCCGTCCACATTCCCGAAGGCACCCGGCGCCCCGAAGATAATCAACGTCACCACCTCATCAGTAATCCTATCCTGGGAACCAGCCGAAAGAGATCCGACCCTAGTGGGCTACACCATCGAATACTGGAGTCCGGACCTGCAAACGGGATGGGTAGTCGTGGCGCATCGAGTGTTCAACACGCGCATGACCGTCCAAAATTTGAAACCCGATAGCTCTTACGTTTTTATAGTGCGCGCAGAGAATTCTCACGGCATATCTCCGGCCAGTTCTTTGTCCGCGATGGTGAGAACCTTGGCCAACATGTTCTCTGACCACGGTTCTAAGCTGGATATGGCCAGGACCCTCCTCAGCACCAAGATAGTGGACTTGATAGACGCGCAACCGCAGACTTCCGACTCTGTCATATTGAGCTGGACCTTGAACTCCCCCGACTACATGGAGGGACTCTACATCCGTTTCAGGGAACTGTCCGGTGGTCCCCACAACTACAACGTCTTGACGGTCTTAGACGCGGTATCCAAGAGTTACACCGTGACCAACCTGAAGAAGTTCACCAAGTACGAGTTCTTCATCTCGCCGTTTTACAAGTCAGTGGAAGGTCAGCCGTCGAACTCCAGGATCGCCCAGACCTTAGAAGACGTTCCAAGCGCACCTCCGGATTCTATAACAGCCGGAGTGTTCAATGAGACGGCAGGTTGGGTCAAGTGGTCTCCACCACCGCCTCAACATCACAACGGTGTAATTGTAGGGTACAAGATCCAGATCAACAAAGGTATCAATCTGAGGAATATGTTGATCAATGCGACGACAACTTCGGTGCTCATCAGCAATCTGACCAACGGAAAGCAGTACACTGCTAGGGTAGCTGCTATGACGAGTGTTGGGCAGGGACCTTTTTCCAATTCGGTGCCTTTGTTGACGGCTTCCAGGGCGCAGAGCCCTAGGACTTTCGGACCTTTGGTACCGTTGGTCAGACAACCGTGGTTCGTGGTTTCGTTGGCAGGGTTCGCTTTGGCTTTCGTTTGCGTGTCCGTAGGCGTGTATTTCTTCAAGAGGAGACAATCGTTGAACAAGGAGCTCGGTCATCTGAATGTAACCGTAGTGAACGCAACGCAATTGAACGCTAAAGACAGCTTGTGGATAGACAGAGGTTGGAGAACCGCTGATTGCGATAAAGACTCTTCGATACCACTCTCCCAACCGGCGGATTACGCCGAAGTCGACACGAGGAACTTGTCGACGTTTTACAAAAAACCCTTAGATAATCCCACCCCTTACGCTACGACCATGTTGTTACCGCCGCCTCATTGGTCGGAGATCATACCCCCACCGCCGGATCACCCACCTCCAGATTGCCCCTACGAGCATACCTTAGACCCCCCGTTGCATCCAGGGAGCAACAGCGGGAGGGAGGAGGCCTACGCGTGTTACGCCGTGCACACTCCCAAGGATTACCGACCCCCCTCCAAAAACTCGCGCTCGGGCTCGTACCATTGCTCGTCGGGTCTGAGCGACTGCTCTGCCGGTTTTCGCGGAGCTCCGCCTCCTAAGGGTTTCTACCACACACCGAGAAATTGCTGTGAGTCGAGTCAAGTCGGCGGCGCCATCTGTTGGGGCGATCACGGTAGCCCAGATAACGACGAAAGACGTTCGCATTCGAGTAGCCATGAGACTACCTGTTCCTGTAGTGAGTCTTCTTGTTTATACGCGGAAGCTGGGCCGTCTAATGATGGTGTGCTGTCCACGAGTATTTGCCATATGAAACGCTTTAATAAGTGAGGGATTTGTAAGTGCCATATTAGTTAAGATGTCGATAATCGATACGAGAAAGTCACGCGCAGCTAGATCTAGGGAATACTGATGTGATACTGGACAGACTGTTACTTCAAGGTGCCTACTCTTGTATTGGTGATCTTTCGATCAGACCTGAAGATGGAAATATGAAACTCGTTACGTATAATATGACTAAATCGAACAACTCAATGGGAAAACCGATATTTAAAGCCTGTTTTAGATTGGTATAATTAGTAGAACAGTTTACACTAATAATTTTTTTCTAAATTCCTCTACTATGCTCATTTTGGTAAAGTAATTTGCTAGTTATTTGAAAAGACATTCTAGTGTCCAGTGCAGATATTTTTTTAAATGAAGTTGAGAAAGTTATAGAGGAAAAAACTAGTAGGAAAGGAGGAATTAGGGTGAAGGATTGTATTAAGAGAAGCAATTCATTGGGATCATCTTGTTATTGGCTTTGAAATAGCCAGAATAATATAAAATGAATGAATGACACGTGATAGTTTTGAATCCCTGCTGAATTTTATTAAGCCGAATATTTAGAAAATGGGCACCTTCATGAGGGATGCAATATCAATACGTGTTCAATAAGAACAATTTTACGTCTACTTATTTTTTGTTTATACGTAGTAAGCAAAATTTAAGGTATTCCACATGTGCTATTCACTTCACTCAGGCACTATCTTTTGTAGTCTATACTGCCACTAACAAAACCTGTTCACATTATTCTAGTGGGGTAATAACAAGCACTGTACCATCGAACTCTACTACTAATTGTACCAATGTGAATCAGGAAAACGGCAGACCTGATGGTCATCATGAATTTCACCACATACGTTCAGATCTTCTTATCGGCAAGTATACAAATCTGAGAAAGACAGAAAAACCGTATTTTCAATCGTCCTTTCTATTCTTCTTTAGTTTTTTTCATATGTTTTCCAGGAATGTAAATAAAATGGAGCTTCCTTCACTCACGTATGTTTAGGAAAAGTCCGATCCAGACTGAAGATCTGGACATGATCGTAGCAGCGTTAGTACTAATGAACTGACGATCTGCAAATCCATATATTTAATCGAAAGATCACCAATGTGAGTTGGCACTTCAAAATATTCTCGGTGGATAATTCTTACAACTCTTGAGTTGTCAAATGTGGTTGTTCAATTTGAACTTGTTTTCACCTTTATACCATTGGCAAAGGCTTCATTTAATTTTGAGAGTAATTTGGTTTTGTAAATTTAAAAACAGAAAAACATCAAATGGTAGCAATTTTTCTTGTCTGTGCTTTGTGAGAAGATCAATCATTTTCAATGTATCAGTTGGGCAGAAAAGTTCGTAAGCTTAAATAGAAAAAAAAAACATTTTATTGATACAATTTGGTTGTATATACAATATAGTTGGCTTCGAGGCCGATAAAACGATCATAGCGGTCATACAATTTTTCGATTTGAGCATTTGTTTTAAGCATCAAAATAGGACTCAATTTCTACGATTACCTCTTCATCGGCGATATATCTGAGCACAGGAAAAACTTGGGGGGGCAGATCTGCAGAATACGGTGGCTGCGGAAGCAATTCAAAATCCAATTCATACAATTTTGCGATATTTTCCATTTATTTGTGAAAAGCTGCATTGTCTTGAAGAAGCAACACTCTCTTCAAATGCTTCATCAACACACGAAATTGCTTATTATTCATTTGTTTCTAACCAACAAAAATTGCTTCACTCAAAATGCTATTGGTAGATTTCATAAAACTTTTATCGTGGTGATTCGCTCGATCAAATTACTTTTGTGTTCAATCTCATTTCATTTTTTATATCAAAGTACGGACCATAGATTTCAAACTACAATCAACGAGTTGATCGGTCAATCAAAGTTTTATGGAACCTGTCGTCCTTCTCACAAACTAATAGTCCAAAATCTGTCCAATTGATACACCTATCATTTGAAGGTTAGGGCTACGAAAAATTATATGGATTTAATGCTAGTAGCGCCATCATTGTTTCAGTCTACGAACTTTGAGCCCACCTTATAATATTTTTGTTCTACCTTTTTTCAATTATAATTAGAATTGAAATTGAATTTATTTTTTCTACATTCATGCAAAAAGCAAAAATTTATTGAACTATATTTAGTGGAAAAAGAAGTTCTTTATTGCACTAGTGCAATAAAGTTTTTATTGCACTCATCTGTCATTCTACTTCAACGTGCTGTCACCAATTGTTCATTCACTTTCAACATTGAGGGTAAAAATAAAGTTTGAGTTGAATTGTTCGTAACGTATTAGTTCCTGTTTCAATGCAAATCGATATTAATAATAAAGTATTCCAGTTGGGCTTTTCATTTTCATACACCTAGGGTCCTAGTGCCACACCTCAATAAATCATTTTTTGCTTTTTGCATGAACGTAGAAAAAATGTTGTATGCAACTCCTGCAAAAATTGTTTATTGCACTTGTTGCATAAAGAACTATTTAACGACCATCATTATAGATAGAAATTGATTTGTTTTTGTCAGATTTTCTTAAACATCTTCGTTCTATTATAAATGGGTGGGTAGACAAAAAATTTCATACCCACAAAGTTTATTGAAATATCAATTGATCAAAACATCGAAGTCAGATTTCAATCATATTCGAGTTTGTATACTAGTATATAATATGTACGTATAGCTGTGCGTTGAAAAAAAAAACATTCTTATTTTTCGTCATCAGTGAAAAATGAAGATGTTATGTTTAATTTTTCGAAAAATTATTTCTTGTATATCCTTCGGTCCTTATATCGAAAGGGAAAATCGGGAACTTCATGAATGTATATATAGAGTAGGATTGAATACTGTACGATAAATATTCGAATTATAACATACCTAGTCGTAGATTTAAGGAATAATCAAAGTATCTTTCGAAAATTTTCATTTCAATCGTTTTCTTGCCCGAACTGAAAGACTGTGTTCACTAATAGATAAGTAGTTTGAAGTGAAAATTTTGACTAGCATTATGTTGAAAAATAGGATTCTTTCTAAAAAAAAATTTCTGTGAAATCAAAGTTTACGCACAAATGAAGTTTGTAAAGTTCCAGTTTTAGAAATCAGTACAAAAAAAAAAATTTACTCTTGACATTGAATAAATTCAACTTCAAGTACACAAAAAAATTGAAAACTTTCACTTCCTGAAAATAGTGCGAAAAAGTATAATGATGTTGAGCCTCAAAAATGTAGGTATCATAGAAAGAACTTATATGAAATGAAAGCAATTTTATATCATTTTACTTAGTTATTATTTCTGTTGCAGAAATAATGTTATATTATGTAATACGTGTGTAAAGGTATTTTTTTCACCTCGGCACATGAACTAAGGCGACTTCGATAAACATCTAGAACGTGAAAAAATACTCCCTTCACACACTAGTTTCATAAAACCTGACTTTTGTTTACTTTACACATTATCTGCTGATGAATTTTTTGTAAAATGAAAAATTTGCTGTTTTTGAAATCATCCCTAGACTCTTTTTTGTCCATTTCGCAATTACAATTTGTAAGATTATAAATCTCAAAAGAGAAACTGTCCAAATTTTCATAGTATCCTTTCCCAAAAATCAAATGTATCCATAATTTCTTATTATAGAGTACTGAAATCATTGTGAGTACTGATATTGAGCTGTAATTTTGTAAATAGGACGTTGGAAAAAAACAATGTTAATCTTTATCTGATTTTATTTATTTGTTTACAGTTTTTGTACATACTTGTAAATTTTAATAATCCATTCTGTTTTGTACTACATATGAATGATTTTTATATATGCTGATGATAATATAATAGTGACAGATATGTGTGATCTTATTGTATTTTTCTGTAGGCACCTACCCATAGTTTCTTTTGTGTCACGATTTTGATGAAATTACTGTAATATACTAAAGTAAGACTACTCCGTGAGAAGTTCCTTTGAGAGAATTCATAGATACTAGGTGGTTCACCGCGATGGTCTATTAGACGTTTATGAAAAACTAATCATAGTTTTATGCTGAAAATTTACTTTTTAGAGTTTGAGACAATGATCTTTGATGATGATAGCTTATATGACGACAATTTCAAAATTTTCCATAACTCAGGTAAAAACTAAACGGTTCATGAGTTAATGGGGTCTTATGAAGAGATATGGTGTCAATGAGGACTCACATTTTTCTGAAAATTTCCGCAGAAAAAGGTTTTTTTCGAAAAATATTTTCGATTTTGGATTCAGCTGATACGTAGTGTTAAGACTGTTTTTTTTTTGAATCGTTTGGAAAATCCTATCCGTTCAAATGTAATTTCAGAATAACAATAAAAAGGTCGAGTGATCATTCAAAATTTATGTCGTTAGAAGTATAAATTTCATTTTTCTACATTCATGCAAAAAGAAAAACTTTATTGAACTATATTTAGTGGAAAAAGAAGTTCTTTATTGCACTAGTGCAATAAAGTTTGTATTGCACTCATCTGTCATTTTACTTCAACGTGCTGTCATCATGACAAACAAATATTTCAGCCTGAAGGAAATAACGATGTACAGTTACCAAGTACTAGTACGTTTACAGCAGTAACAAATCAAGAAGTGGATTGAACAAGTACTTCACTACGAAATATTCATATTGAAAATTGCACCAATTGTTTATTCACTTTCAACATTGAGGGTAAAAATAAAGTTTGAGTTGAATTGTTCGTAACGTATTAGTTCCTGTTTCAATGCAAATCGATATTAATAATGAAATATTCAAGTTGCGCTTTTCATTTTCCTACACCTAGTGCCGCACCTCAATAAATCATTTTTTGCTTTTTGCATGAACGTAGAAAAAATGTTGTATGCAACTCGTGCAAAAATTGTTTATCTCTTTTAATCGAAAAAAATTTTGACATTCTTTACTAGTAAAGAATGTCGTCAACATTTTTTTCGATTACGCTCCCCAAGAAACAAAAGATCTACGCCCTTGATATTGGGGCTTCTTCACAGGCTAAAATTTATATATAAACTACTCCACATGAGTTAAGGATAATGACTTAAATTGCAAAAAAATATAGTCCAAATGAGATTTTCGTGATGAAAATTCATATTAATATGATTTCGAATTGCAGGAAATAAAATTAATTTTAGTCTGGAGGTCTGCAGCGTATACAGGGTGGTTAAGAAAAATCGAGTAGAATAACGAAATTTTATTCTCAGAGAATTCAAGCATTTTAAGACTATCAATACAATGTATGGCCTCCACGGGCATCAATAACAGCTTGAAATCTTTATTTCATACTAAAGGGTGTTTTTTAGAGCTATAGAACTTCAAATTGCAATAAAACAACGACGGATTATTCGATTGACATGAATTTTATTAATCCGCAAGATAATCTTGTGGCATTACATTTTAAATATGATTTCTGGCATATGACCGCCACAGCTGGCTCGGATGTAGTCCAATCTAGACGTCCAATTTTCGATAACTTTTTCCAACATTTGTGGCCGTATATCGGCAATAACACGGCAGATGTTTTCTTCCAAATGGTCAAGGGTTTGTGGCTTATCCGTATAGACTAATGACTTTACATTTTATCCCACAGAAAGTAGTCTAGCGGTGTTAAATCACAAGATCTTGGAGGCCAATTCACAGCTGTGTGACATGTTGAGCCGTCTTGTTGGAACCACAGCTCCTGGTCATCATGGTTGTTCAATTCAGGAATGAAAAAGTTAGTAATCATGGCTCTATACCGATCACCAATGACTGTAACGTTCTGGACATCATCGTTTTTGAAAAAGTACGGACTAATGATTCCACCAGCCCATAAAGCGCACCAAACAGTCAGTTTGTCTGGATGTAACGGTCTTTCGACATACACTTGAGGATTTTTGTTTGTGTAGCCATTCAACCAGAAGTGCGCTTCATCGCTAAACAAAATAAAATGGACGTAGTGCGCGATACGTATTCCGCACAGTACCATTATTTTCGAAATAAAATTGCACTATTTGCAAGCGTTGTTCAGGCGTGAGTCTATTAATGATGAATTGCCAAACCAAACTGAGAATAAATCACTTGACAGCTTTTAAATTGGTTGCCATCTTGAACAGTAATGCCAACTTAAAGTTATTTACCTCGGAAAAAAACACCCGTTAGTATACTACACACGAAGTTGTTGAACATTTCTTGAGGAATTTGGTTCCATAAACGGGACAGAAGCACTCTCAGATCATTTAAGGATTCTGGGGTTGGTTGATGATTATCTATCTTCTTTGGAGCATATCCTATGCATGTTCTATGCAATTCAAATCTAGTGAGTTGGGAGGTATTGGTAAATGTACAGATTCTATATTTTTGAATGATTCCATTACCAAGGTGGTAGAGAAATTGAATTTTAAAATATTATTTGTATTTTTTTTCATGTGCCGATATATTCAGCCATAAAGGAGGAAATGATGAAGAATAGTAATTTGTACAGATTTTTCCTATGTCTATATTGTATATTATCTTGAGCACATTGCAATCATGATTGAAATGATTGATTAACACATAAATTATTGAAAGCGTATATATTAAATCGAATTGAAACTTGTCGGACTCTTCATTCATCACATCCATACAGACAATACTAAATATACAGACCGCTGGTAGAGATAACGGTGATAAAAAATGAATTAATGTGTTCAACTACATACTTGGGAAGGATACCTCATCACCTCCATCTCTAGTGTAATTACTGTCAAACAACTTACCGGAGAAAACAGATACGTGAGCTACTGTTGCGATGGTAAATTGTTACTTATTACGATTCTTGTGGACAACTGCTGTCCAAACTATCGAAATATACTCATTAATGGACCGCCATCTACGCGATGTGAGATACAAGATATGAGATGAGGTTAATTTTTAGCTTTTTATGGTTTTGAGTTGATTCACAGGAGAACTGCTGTTTTGGTGTCCAGGTTTTTTGAGCAGATTATACAATGTGTCCGTAGAGTATGGAACAAATTTTCAGCTAAACAGACCATTTCAAGGAATAATCCTGAAACAGTCGATTTATGATTTCAATTTACCGTATTTTTAAATGATAATCTAATTTACAGGGTGAATTACTTTCGAGTAATGAAGTCACCGTAATTTTTTTTAAATGGAACTCCCCCAATTTTTTCTCAATTTTCCAATTACTCTACCTGAGCTGATTCTAAAAATGTATCAATTCCAATACGATCATAGTATCTTATTATCACGATTTAATTCAAAAAGCCTCGAATGCAGAAGAGGTTTGTATGCCATCAAATTCCTTCATGGTCTTCTGGGTGGTAGAATTGGCTGCGTTGAATTGCTGAGTAAGCTAGATTTTTTCGTACCTCGCCCTTATGCTAGAACCAGATATTTTTTTTACATAAGTACACCAAGAACTAATTTGCTTTTGCAGTCACCACTGAGATTTGCTTGTTCCGTTGTTAACTCTCTAGCAGATAGATGTGATCTGCATTCTCAATCTCTGGATTATATATGTGATTTGTATTTGAATGAAAACATCTTAAGTTAAGGTGAACACGCATGACATTATATTGTATTCGATTTCCATTTCTTTCTTGTATTTTGTTTTTATTTTCCGGGACCTGAAAACTGTCTGTTGGGATATGTATGGGTTGTTTATCTTTTAATTTTCATGATTTTATTGGATTATGTTCATGATATAGCATTGATTTTTTTTTCTTGTTAAATTAGTATTGATTGTTGTTTTTGATTTCCTGTAATTGGGTATACCTGTTGGAAATAAAGGCTTATTATTATTATTATTATAATTCCAATTGGTACCGTGTGGACAAAAATACAATAGTTTAGTGTGTGCTCATAAAGTAACTCGTAACATTCTTTATTAGTTAAATTAACAATATTATCAAAAATTATTATTTTCTAGCGGCAATAGGTTGGAATGTAACACCTTGTAGTTTGTTACATTTTTAGATTAATAAAAATGAGCTGTTTCTAAACATTTGGTACTTGTGGTCAGACAGAATATGAAAGAAATTATTCCTTATTTTTATACATTTTTATAAATCTAAAAATGTAACAAACTACAGGGTGATACATTCAAACCAATTGCCGCTAGACAATACGTATTTTTGATAATATTTTTAATTTAATTAATAGATAATGTTACGCGTTACTTTATGAGCACCCACAAAACTATTGTATTTTTGTCCACTCTGTACCAATTGGAATCAACATGTGATACATTTTTCGAATCAGCTCTAGAGTAATTGAAAAATTGAGACAAAATGGGGGTGTTCCATTAAAAAAAATTACGGTCACGTCATCACTCGAAAGAAATTCACCCTGTATTTAGATTATTATTTTAAAATACGGTAAATTAAAATGAAAAATCGATGTGATTCAGGATTATTTCTTAAAATGGTCTGCTTAGCTAAAAATTTGTTCCATACTTTACGGACACAGTGTATTTCAATTTGATGTCCTGAATTCAAATAACGTATTCATTTTTACCTAGGAGCTCAAATTTTTGAGTTATACAATTTTGGAGAAATATAAAATTCAAATTTAATTAAAATAGATTATTAATTGATAGGTTACTAAAGAAATTAATGATAATGAGATTGCAAGACTTCCCGAATTTCAGGATAGCACCTATCATTTTTACGCCTGATAAATTATCTATTCAAGTATGTGAAAAAGTATCTTAAGATAAGTATTTGAGTTCTTTTTTTTTTAAGATAGTATCTTCAGATACCATTTGCAGAAAGTGATCTTATCTTGTAATTAGATACTATCGCAAAGTAACTTTCACAGCTATGTTAACTTAATATAAAAATGTAATAGATATATAAAATTTCAAATAATATTACAATTTCCAATCAGTATTAAAAAAACCAAAGTTATTAAACCAATAAAACTCATTCAAAATAAAAATACTGTTCAGAATTCGTCGAAATTGAAAAAATTAATTTATTACATTCTTCTGGTAATCCAGATTTGGCACCCTTCGATTTCTTCTGCTGAGTTTCGACTTTATGAAACGCTTGAACATTTTGTTTTTTTTTTCTTCAAAATGTTTGAGAAGAACAATGATGTGAATGAACTATTATTTTAAATTCGAATGCAGCCACGGCCAACAATATTTGATTTGATATAAAAAAATATTATTTAATACATTCTCCGAGGAATTCGGATTTCTCGGAAAAAGTAGAAAATGCCGCCCTCTATTATTTGCCGTCTCTTCAACATCTCGGTTTACCGGCCTTTAGAGCGAGTTCTGTTATTTATTTTTTATCGTAGAAAACGGATCTGCTATAAAAAATAGGGACTCCCATGTAAAATTCCAAATCTGATCCCCCTCCCCCAAGGTTGGAAGAAATTCGAAGAAATGGTTGCATGAATGGACTTCCTCCTCAAAACCGTAAACATTTTTCCATAAGATTTTTCATTCTCGAGATTTTATGACTGACTCAACTTGAAGAACTCATTCGGTGTATTGAAAAATGTCAATTCTTATGCGAACATTCCTTTTTCGAAGCTGCGATAGGTAAATTTAAATTGAATCTTTCCATTGTTGATTCATAAAGATCCACTCCATAAAGATAGGCATCATATATCCAAAAATTTTTCAAAAATTGATCATTAAACAAATAAATATTACTCATCAACAATTCTTCTAATCAACCGCCCTTCAGTTCAGAAAAAGAAGAAGAAAAAGAAAAAAGTTTATTTTTGACCTAATAAACTTGAGTTGATGTATAGCTAATAGATTCCATAGGAGAACCCCTTGTTAATAATAGGGGTACCTAAATAAGATATCTGAATATTAGAAATTATTTCAGATAAATAGAGTATCCCGTAGTTTGAGCGTTCGGCCTAAAATAATTTTTTGGTGTGTTATTGTGATTGAAAATTGTCCTAAATGTCTACTTTGTTCTTGAGCAGATAATTGCCCAAGGTCACAAAATATTTGAATGGTTTTATTCATTTCGTATAACCACTCTTCTTATCTTAACTTTCTCTTTACTTTCGCTTTGTCAAGTCGCTCAGAAACTTAGTCACTTGTGATAGCAGATAAGGATATGTCATTACCACTAATTACCTTGCTTTCACTTTGGAGAGGGGGATCAAACGGTCATGCGCACTAGTCCCTACGTCTAACCTTCACGAGTACTCGCCAATGAGAGCCGATGTATACCTAATGGATTTTTATAGAAGAACACTTTGTGTTGATAAGAGTACCTACTACCTTTATAAGATTTGTGCAAATTAGAAATTACTTCAGATATAAAGTATCCCTTAGTGCAAGCGTTTGCCATCTGTTAGGAAAATTATTTTGTTCTGTTTTCTTGTAATTTGTCCGAAAACAACACAATGAATAAGAAGGTGATTTTTGATTGGCTTGATAAAACCGGAATGGCCAAATTGAAAAATAATCGAATGAAAAACATGAGAAGAACAATACAGGTCAAGGATATCATTATTAAAGTGAGAAAGCTACGAAAAAAAGAATTAATTGAACTAACAAATATAAGATTGAGAGCAGAAAGCACTGGATCTCCATTACAAAGCGATGACATTTCCGCAGAAAATAACTTGAGCTTGAGGAGGAAACAACAAAAAAAAACGGATGACGAATTGAACACAGAATATTTGAATATATGTCTGAAAAAAGCATCAATAATCAAGAATATCCTTGAAAGGACGGCAAGAAGAATCAACAAAGGTTTGAATACTGAAAAATTCAATCAATATGATCTGAGCCCGAAAAAAGAAGATTGGTTTCATCCAAGACACCATTCATTTCACTTCAAATTACCGAAGCGAGCAATTGAATGATTCATTACTAAATGTAATGGATGAATGAATTTTTTCGTTCAAAATTAGATACGAGGCACAAAATCTCTTATTTCACATGATAAAAAAGAATGTGATTCAGCTATACTTGTACTAATTGTAAGTTTATGTTGTATTGTAATTATTTATGTATTATAGTAGGATGTATTATTGAAGTTAATAAAGTTTTGTCCAAAATATATACCGATTTTTTTTTTATTGAATATTTGAATATATTGATATTTTATCATAATTAGTCACTATTTTATTTAAGAAAAAATTCCTTTGAGTCATAACCACTTTCCCCAATTTATTGAAATGCAGTGCCTTTGTGAATATTTGTATTATCGTAGTGGCCTCCTATATGTCCTTTATTGCTTTTTCTTGAATTGTCAACAGTTCTAAATTATTACCAATTTCTAAATTGGCAATCATAGTTTATGAATTATGAAATCTTATTAGAATTTTGTGGACTCTCGGTTTCATAATCCGCGATAAGTAAATTAGAAATGTTACAAAAGCACTATGATATTAGAAAATTTTTTAAGATCCTGTACCTAAAGAGTTGAAGGAAAGTTAATAAGTGAAAATATCATTTAGTAATATGAAATATTTCAAAGATCCTGTAGGAGCTCAAATTTATAAGTTATACAATTTCAGAGAAATATAAGTTACATTATTTCAACTCAAATCCATAAGTGAAATAAACAAAAGTGGATAGGGGGTTCAAACCCCCCCCGAAATGTTTAAGATGTCAAAATTTATTGAGACGAAACATGAAGTTAACAGGAGTATATATTCGTAAGTAGATAGTAATGAGATTTTCTATGAATTCTAAACATGCATTGAGGACTCCACAATTTAACGAATTTTTTTCGATCTAATTCAGTATGTTGAATTATCTGAATCTGAAGTAGTAACTTCAGATCGTTCACATTGAAACATTTTTTTTATCAAAATCTCGAAAATATTTTTTTATGGAATTTGTGAAAAGTGAATGAAATTATCACGTTTAATTCATTTGTAATCTGATATATGAATTAAATTACCTCCACGTAATCCAGTCAATTTCTGCTCACATGTGCCCCTCAAAGGAAATTTATGGGGTAGTTTTGATTTCTTCGATTGTATGTATTTTTTTTAGGTGCTGAATCTGAATCTGAAGTTTAGCACCAAAATTCTTCGATATTTTCGGTACTTCGTGATGTACAATTCCTCTTTTCACCAAGACAGCTGTACCTCCTTCTCTTCCTTGTTTCCTGTCTTTTCTATACACTTCGTAGTTTCATATTTTCAATTATTTGGTAGGCTTCAAATTGTTTTCTTTCAAGAGATGAATATCGATTTTATTTTCTTCCAAGCATAAAGTTAATACTTGTCTTTTTTGGATGACTGAATTTGCGTCCCAGAAAGCAATTATAAATCTTTTATTATGTGTATGATTCATTTTTTCTCGGGAAGTTTGATCGATTTTTCCTGCTCTTTTGAGAAGGCGATCTTTCGTTCCATTGAATTTGACAGTTTCAACCCGATAATAGTCTTATAAATTTAATATGAGTTCATTTGTGTCCTTGTTCATACAGACAGAATATTTTGTTGCAACCTACGGTTGTCGCGACGTTCAAGGAAAAAGATTTTTGTTTTTCTTTTTTTTCAGAACTAACAGGTGAACCTCTAGTGAGTCTCTGTTCATCATGTTTATTTGCAGTATTTAATAAAATATTATATAAGGTTGTGTTGAAAGCCAATAAACTTTATTATTATTATTATTGTCGAATTGGTTACGCAAAATTGTAGAGTCATTCATCCTATAATGATAGGTAACGTATCTTTCAGTTGTTTCATCTTTTCCTCTTTGATTCCTGGAATTTGTAGTCCTTTCTTCTTAGCTTCTTCCTTCTGGCATTCATAGTTCTTCTGTTTTCCATTGGTCAAATTTTAGTCCACGCAATCTCCCTAGGTACTGGAGCATCTTTGTATTTGGGTTTTTGTAAGTTAGTGTTATTCCGATTTCTGGCACATCAAATATATGTTAGTCGAAAGATGATCGCCTTCACAATTCGCGCATTTTGGCTGTGTCCTTCTCCGCACTTCATGCATTTGTAGGTTTCATGGCAAAATCTCTGATAATGTCCATATCGTTGACATCGGTAACACTGGATTACTTCCAACCTTATCCTCAGACTTTCCACTTGTATTGAAATTCCGCAGCATTCTTTCAGTTTTGTGAATATTCCCTTATCTTATACGCTTTGTCAATTTCGACAAGCACTAGGGGGACGGGATGTCCTTTTTTTCCTTTCAACCTCGTTATCTTTGTTACTGGGTAACCCTGATCAGCCAAGTTTTTCAAAATTTCTTCCTCGGTGGATACTAATACACCACTGAGGACAACTTTCTATTTCTTTTTACTACACTTCAATTCAAAAGTGTGGAATTCTACATCTTCTTCTCGTAGGATTTTATACAGTCCCCGGTTGTCATCCCCGCTCTTTGGTTCAATTTTTATCCCTTGCGCAACTAGTTTCACTCTCTTACATTTAATCTGTTCTTCATGATCTTCTTGTTTACGTGATTCCATCTGTTTTTATTCCTTAAAATCAATTGTGCGATTCTTTCACTTTTTATATTTTGGTTGTTTTCCCATTTTCAGTTATATTTTTGGATTTTACCTTCTTTTGTGTTTCATTCGCTTTATTTGTCTTTTTGTCTTTTTTGTTCATTTTCGTTTCTTCATGAATTTTTTCTTATCATCGTCAATTTCTATCTCATCCTCGCTAAGCATCCTGAATGAGTTTGTCGTTTTCACCGCTTCTACCTTAATTTCTTGGAGAGGCTTTGGGGTCGTCTTCTTAGGTTTTTTGGAGGCTGGTTAGCCTACTAATTCCTCTAATTTATCTTCGTATTTTCTTTCATTATTTTCTTCTTTCCACACACATCTATGTAATTGTTCACCTACATATCATCGATGTCCACTTTGTTCTTGAGCAAATAATTTCCCAAGGTCACAAAATATTTAAATGGTTTTATTCATTTCGTATAACCACTCTTCTTATCTTAACTTTCCCTTTACTTTCGCATTATTGAATCGCTCAAAAACTTAATCACTTGTGATAGCAGATAAGGATATGTCATTACCACTAATAACCTTGCTTTCACTTTGGAGAGGGGGTACAAACGGTCATGCGCACTAGTCCCTACGTCTAACCTTCACGATTACTCGCCAATGAGAGCTGATGTAGACATAACGGACTTTTATAGAAAAACATTTGTGAATGATAAGAGTACCTACTACCTTTATAAGATCTGTGCAAATTAGAAATTACTTCAGATATAGAGTATCCCGTAGTGTAAGCGTATGCCATCTGTTAGGAAAATTATTTTGTTTCGTTTTTTAATAAATAGATATAGTGTATCCCGTAGTGCAAGCGTTTGCCATCTGTTAGGAAAATTATTTTGTTCTGTTTTCTTGTAATTGAAAATTGTCCGAAAACAACACAATGAATAAGAAGGTGATTTTTGATTGGCTTGATAAAACCGGATTGGCCAAATTGAAAAATAATCGAATGAAAAACATGAGAAGAACAATACAGGTGAAGGATATCATTATTAAAGTGAGGAAGCTACGAAAAAAAGAATTAATTGAACTAACAAATATAAGATTGAGAGCAGAAAGCACTGGATCTCCACTGCAAAGCGATGACATTTCCGCAGAAAATAAAGAAATTAACTTGAGCTTGAGGAGGAAACAACAAAAAAAAACGGATGACGAATTGAACACAGAATATTTGAATATATGTTTGAAAAAAGCATCAATAATCAAGAATATCCTTGAAAGGACGGCAAGAAGAATCAACAAAGGTTTGAATACTGAAAAATTCAATCAATATGATCTGAGCCCGAAAAAAGAAGATTGCTTTCGTCCAAGACACCATTCATTTCACTTCAAATTACCGAAGCGAGCAATTGAATGATTCATTACTAAATGTAATGGATGAATGAATTTTTTCGTTCAAAATTAGATACGAGGCACAAAATTTCTTATTTCACATGATAAAAAAGAATGTGATTTAGCTATATTTGTACTAATTTTAATTTAATGTTGTATTGTAATTATTTATGTTGATATTATAGTAGGATGTATTATTGAAGTTAATAAAGTTTTGTCCAAAATATATACCGATTTTTTTTTTATGAATATTTGAATATATTGATATTTTATCATAATTAGTTACTATTTTATTAAAAAAAAATTCCTTTGAGTCATAACCACTTTCCCCAATTTATTGAAATGCAGTGCCTTTGTGAATATTTGTATTATCGTAGTGGCCTCCTATATGTCCTTTATTGCTTTTTCTTGAATTGACAACAGTTCTAAATTGGCAATCATAGTTTATGAATTATGAAATCTTATTAGAATTTTGTGGACTCTCGGTTTCATAATCCGCGATAAGTAAATTAGAAATGTTACAAAAGCACTATGATATTAGAAATTTTTTTAAGATCCTGTACCTAAAGAATTGAAGGAAAGTTGATAAGTGAAAATATCATTTAGTAATATGAAATATTTCAAAGATCCTGTAGGAGCTCAAATTTATAAGTTATACAATTCCAGAGAAATATAAGTTACATTATTTTAACTCAAATCCATAAGTGAAGTAAACAAAAGTGGATAGGGGGTTCAAACCCCCCCCCGAAATGTTTAAGATGTCAAAATTTATTGAGACGAAACATGAAGTTAACAGTAGTATATATTCGTAAGTAGATAGTAATGAGATTTTCTATGAATTCTAAACATGCATTGAGGACTCCACAATTTAACGAATTTTATTCGATCTAATTCAGTATGTTGAATTATCTGAATCTGAAGTAGTACCTTCAGATCGTTCACTTTGAAAAAATTTTTTTTCTCAAAATCTCGAAAATATTTTTTTATGGAATTTGTGAAAAGTGAATGAAATTATCACGTTTAATTCATTTGTAATCTGATATCTGAATTAAATCACCTCCACGTAATCCAGTCAATTTCCGCTCACATGTGCCCCTCAAGGTAAATTTATGGGGTAGTTTTGATTTCTTCGATTGTAGGTATTTTTTTTAGGTGCTGAATCTGAATCTGAAGTTTAGCACCAAAATTTCGTGACGGAACATTTAAAAAAAATACTGGCGTTTTCTTCCATCAAGTTTTTTGTCCGATAAACCTGGCTCAAACGATAGTTCAAAATTGGCGTATTATATCTATCTCTGCTAAACCCAGTTGAGGGGGTAGTTTCAATTTCTTCGAGATACTTTTTTTGTTTTTGTGGTACAGAATTCGAATCGGAGGTTTGCCACCAAAATTTCATGGTAAAGCATTGAAAAAATGCAAAAAAGGTGAAAATTTCCATTTTTTGCCGGTTTTTTGTATGTAAACTTTCTACACCTAAATTTGAATTTGAGTTATCTGTTGTATAAATATAACGATGGTATTTATTTCCTAAATATATTCATAGGATAGGAATCGATGTAAATAAATAAACTAAATTTCAAAAAGTGAAAATGCTTTTTTTCTCAAAATATACTTGAGAAATAAAACTAGTGAGAATAGACTGAATGGGTTGGCTCTCATGATGTTGATATATTCAAAAAGAAATTTAAATTTAAATTATAAAAAAAAATTTTAAATTTTAAAAAGAACAACAGGAGACTTTTTTTATAATACCTATGTAAATAAAATCAAATGTACTTATTCTTTTCTGTTTTTTTATATGGTTAAATATATATTTTATAATAAATATGATTATGGTTATGTCAAGCTCTTTTATTCGCATTATTTTCTTGAACCAGTGGCATATGTATCCGACCCAAAGAAATTTGGATAAGGGTCAAAATCACCTGAAAACAACTTAGAATGACATTGTATGATATATCGTTGAATTCAGCGTTAAAAGTTATTTCGAAAAGTGTTATAAAATATACAGGTCCGTATTGAAAAAAATGAGGTTGAGGGTGGCCCAGAGAGCACGAAACGTTGGATACGAAATCTGATTACGTCAAATTGAGAACAATTTACTGTCGAATAAAAAATTCCTGTAACATTTTTTGATAATATTTGAAATAAAGTGGGAAAAAAAGAAAAATCAAAATGACAAAATTTACTTTTCTTATGATATCTCAATAACCGGCCCTGATAATCTCGATTTGTTTGAACTGCTTGATAATGCTTCTATGCATGCAACTTTTTCTCCATTTGACCGACCTTCTAACTCTTATGGTTTAAAAGTTACCAATACAATCCCATTGAAAAAGTGGCCACCCTGTATACAGAGAACGAGTATGATATTTTTGCTATATCATGTACATGCAGGCACAATACGAACACTCATTTATTTCTATGAAAAAAATTCTTATTTCTCCCATTATCCTTTCTGTATATGCCTTTGTCTAGATATGTTGCCTTGCCCATCCCAGTCTTTGACGCTTATGGTCACGTGTTAATGGAACTCCTCTTAATGGACGTCTAGAACCTAGATTCAACTCTCTCAAACGTCCTCTGATGGTTTCGATAGTAACTTGGACCCCATCTGCATTTTGAAGAGTATTCCGTAGTATTCTACAAGAAGATGTAGGGTTTCTTCTCTCCGAAACGGTGATGAAACGATCCTGAACAGGTGTTGTTTTTCGTCGCCTACCAAGCCTTGGTCTTTCCAATACGGAACCTGTCTCCCTGAACCTATTCCAAAGTCGAGATATTACACTTTGGCTGACTTGGAGCCTTTCTTCTACAACAACCTGAGTTAGGACACCCTGTAGCATTTCTATAGCCCTATTAGCCTCAGCGTTTCTTAATTTACGTCTTGGCATGAGTTCCAAATCGAAGTCGTTGATAAACTGACTCCATTTAAAAATAAGAACATTCATGAAGCATAAGCAAAGAACCAAACGTCAGAAAAAAGGCGACCAGATTGACGAAATGTCTCATACTGATTTTTATTGGATCGATTTAAGTTATATTGAGTTTTAAATGATTTTATAGCTATTTTCTTGAAGATTACATACTTTTCAAAACGATTGAATACGATATCCCTAACTCTTGTGGCAGCAGTATATTTACATTGATTAGTTTTAGTGATATAAAACAGAATTGAAACATTCAAAATTAGCGGCAATGGGACTTACTCAACTTTTTTAAAAAACACTTTCATTTAATCAAAATTATCGTATCTACTCGCTTGATATTTGCAGGGCCGTCCCTAGCGGGGAGGCATGGTAGGCGGTCGTTTAGGGCGGCAAAATTCTGTTAACTATGCATAAAAGCCGATGTAGATGGTTTCATAAAGTGTGTGCTAGAGAGTTTAAGATTTGACATTATTGTTCTTCACAAGATAACTTGAAATTCTCGTGTACAGGGTGGGCAAATAAGCGAGGTAAGCGGCTATATCTCAGGATCCACTCATCGTAGAGACTTGCGGTAAAAAATTTTACCACTAAAGTGAACAAGGGAACACACTGGAAATTATTTTGAAGTTCATACCTCTACCGCTAGGGGGCGTAATAGCTACCGTCGAGTAGAAAAATGAATTTTACTCGAAAATGTTTCATATAAAGTTGAAGAAAAAATATCATCACTGTAATCCTTGGAAAATTCTCTTTTTTTTTTAAATTGTCACTTTCGATTTTACGATATCAAATAAGGGTAGGTGAAAGGGAGAAATCTGACTGATTGAAACGCCTGTAACTTCAGTTTGGCTCAACATTTTTAAGCAAACAAGATCTCGTCTGAAAGATAATATCTTGTTGATTGAGGACAAAATATACTCATGATATATTTGTTTTTGCTGCTTTCGATAGGGGGCGCTAAGTCAGAAGTTCATTGTTTTGTTCATTTTACTCCGAAATTTCAAATGTAATGATAGGATTTCCTTAACAGAAACAGAAATTCCATCAAATTTGCATGAAAAACTCTGAAGGTCGCAAAGCGATAATTTCAGGCGTTCTGAAGTTATGGCCGAAAGAAGATATTCTTCAACTGATGCACGGCGAAAAACCAAATTGTGTCTTTAAGTTCTTACAGAAACAGAAATCCCATCGAATTTGTATGAAAAAACCAAAAGGTCGCAAAGCGATAGCTTCAGGCGTTCTGGAGTTATGGCCGAAAAAAGAGATTCTTCATCTGATGCACTGAAAAACTAAATTGTATCTTCTTTCGGCCATATCTCCAGAACGCCTGAAGCTATCGCTTTGCGACCTTTTGGTTTTTTCATACAAATTTGATGGGATTTCTGTTTCTGTAAGAACTTGAAGACACAATTCGGTTTTTCGCCGTGCATCAGTTGAAAAATATCTTCTTTCGGCCATAACTTCAGAACGCCTGAAATTATCGCTTTGCGACCTTCAGGTTTTTTCATGCAAATTTGATGGAATTTCTGTTTCTCTTAAAAAATCCTATCATTACATTTGAAATTTCGGAGTAAAATGAACATAACAATGAACTTCTGACTTAGCGCCCCCTATCGAAAGCAGCAAAAACAAATGTATCATGAGTTTATTTTGTCCTCAATCAACAAGATATTATCTTTCAGACGAAATCTGGTTTGCTCAAAAATGTTGAGCCAAACTGAAGTTACAATCACGTTTCAATCAGTCAGATTTCTCTCTTTCACCTACCCTTATTTGATGTCGTAAAATCGAAAGTGACAATTTAAAAAGATAGAGAATTTTCCAAGGATTACTGTGATGATATTTTTTCTTCAACTTCATATGAAACATTTTCGAGTAAAATTCATTTTTCTACTCGACGGTAGCTATTACGCCCCCTAGCGGTAGAGGTATGAACTTCAAAACAATTTCCAGAGTGTTCTCTTGTTCACTTTAGTGTTAAAATTTTTTACCCCAAGTCTCTACGATGAGTGGATCCTGAGATAAAGCCGCTTACCTCGCTTATTTGCCCACCCTGTACAAGTTCATTTCAACAAATTATTGATAATTCAACAATTAATTCCAATTGTAGCTATCTTGAGAAAATATCGCTTCTGACATATGGATATTGGAATTTGACCTACATTACAACGCCTAGGAGGAAAAATGTTTCATTCCTCACATGATTCGATTCTTGAATATAATCAGTGGAAATAATAGGAAAGGAAGATTGTATGATGTGAAGCAGATAACAGTAGTAGCAAAATTTATTGACTAAGTCGACTTCTGCTTCCATTACAAAATAATTGTCATGAACATGAACAGGTACTGATAACAATCAAATTATCAAAATATTCGATTTAACATGCATTGAGAGATTTATAGAAAAACTAACAATAATTACAATGATATTCATAAAACTACATTATTCCTTCTTTCTAGCAGTGGATGTGTCCAGTTTTTAGAGGCTCCTTACTTTAGACTTGCTATTTATTTATTTATTTATTTATGTATTCCTGCTTATATAAATAAATAAATAAATGAAAGGACTCTCGCAGGATCTTTCAGTCTTGCATGACAGACATCACGTAGAAACTTATTCTTTATATTCATAAATAATAATCATAGTATCACAGCTTTCCAAGAATATTAGAATCCGGTTTTATATCATTCTCACGTTGCTGTGGTTTCCCCGACTAGTGTCAACCTCGAGCAGCTCATCTAAATTCTCTATTCTGGGTTTATTATTAACGTTAATTACTCTTCTCAGAGGGGTCATCGTATACAAGGGGACAATGATGAAACCATGACAAGCTTGTAGACACAATATGATGATGGAAATTGAAGAATTCTGAGGGAAGCTATCGCTGAATGCATCGAAAATCCATATGATCATGGTGAGGAATACAAGCAGTTTTCTGCCATACCTAGAAAAATAAAACGGAAAACATTAGACATTTTTCATCACAAGTTCTAGAATGATGCTGATTTTTGCTTGCGAGTCTAGTGATTTGAGATATTATCAGGTGTGTGAATTAGTCTTTCCCGTTTTTTGTAAGAGATGGCGCCACCAATACTGTGCGAGTATTTAATGGTTACATATGTCATAATCAAAGCTTATTCATCTGTCAACAATTCCACACTAACACATTAGTTGAAATTTTTTCGCATCATAAATTTTTGAAATCGTGAAAATGTCGAAATTTGAGCCGAATCGACGTCATTTGCGGGAAGTTTCACTTTATTGGTTCAATTTGAAGAAATCTGCTGCCGAGGCGCATCGGTTGCTTCAGGAAGCTTATGGAGAAGGTTGTGTCGATGATTCAAGTGTTCGCGGATGGTTTCGACGCTTCAAAAGTGGCGATTTCGACGTGGAAGACAAGGAGCGTTCCGGGCGGCCGCAAATCTTTGAAGATCAAGAATTGGCGACTTTGCTTGATGAAGATTCGTGTCAAACGCAAGAAGAACTTGCTGAAGCATTGGGAGTTGACCGAACAACCATTTCCAAGCGTTTGAAAGCCATGGGAATGATCCAAAAGCAAGGAAATTGGGTGCCGTACGAACTGAAGCTGAGAGACGTCGAACGGCGTTTTTTCACTTGCGAACATCTGCTTCAGCGACATAAAAGAAAGGGTTTTCTGCATCGTATCGTGACTGGCGATGAAAAGTGGATCCGTTACGATAATCCGAAGCGAAGAAAATCATGGGGACTACCCGGCCATGCATCATCATCGACGGCCAAGCCAAATATTCATGGCGCCAAGCTCATGCTCTGTATATGGTGGGACCAGCTAGGTGTGGTTTACTATGAGCTTCTGAACAGGCACGACAAAGTTATTTTGCAACATGACAATGCTCGCCCACATGTTGCACAGCCGGTGAAAACATACTTAGAAACGCTCAAATGGGAAGTCCTACCCCACCCGCCGTATAGTCCAGACATTGCTCCGTCTGATTACCCTCTCTTCAGATCGATGACGCATGGCCTGGCTGACCAGCACTTCCATTCCTAGGAGGAAGCCAAAAAATGGGTGGATGACTGGATAGAGGCCAAACCGGTCGAATTTTTTCGCAACGGGATTCGTATGTTGCCAGAAAGATGGGGAAAAGTTGTAGTTAGCGATGGCCAATACTTTCAATAATTCATTTGTAACCATTTTTTCACAATAAAGGCTCAAAATTTGAAAAAAAACGGGAAAGACTTATTCACATACCTGATACGATGCGCAAATTCGTAACCCAAAGGGGGCCTCAATATCATATGTCCAACAAGTGGTATTTCAAGGAGAGATCGGGTTAGCTATATGTTTCAATATGGGAACTTAAAAACGTTAAGCAACCAGCAACCCACATTTCAAGTTTGATGTTCGTTTCACGAGTAAAGATCTCATAAATAATAGTCCCCGAAGAAAATCTTTATGAAAGTCTTTCAACAATGTCAATAAGGTTTGGTAATTTACCTTTACAGAGTTCAAAGTTTAAACTCAATCACAGTTTAATCGATAGTCATTGTTGGCACTGGCAGATCCATGGTAGTCTTTAAAGGGGGCGGTGTTAATGGATATAAAGATATTGAATACTTATTTGAAAAAAGTAAACTATGAATATATTTTGAATAGACAAACGAAATAATGAAAAAAAAAAGTTGTTGAGGTTGCAGCTGTAATGTAATGTAATCTTGGTTGAAAGCTGATTGGGCTTTGAACCTATAAATATTTCGACAAGGTTTTGGGGAGGGTTTGAAATTGAGATATTGGTAGTTTATATTGAATAACATTCAAACTACGTGCAAAATTCCGACCGGATCACATCATCAGAATCATAGGAAAGTAAAATCGAATTGTGAAAGAAATTCCCAATATTTGTGATTAGATGATCAGTTCTGGTTGGGAGTCAACATGTATATCAGGAATAACAATTCGTTTTTGCAAATTTTGTGTTGATAGCGGCATCACAACAATGGAAAATTCAAGCAGAATAGTGATAAAATTATCTAATAATAATAATAATAACAACAGATTACACGGAGTTTACAAGTGAATGTAAAATTTGAAGCTTTCTGCCAAATTTAATGAAAAATCTCATCACAACTAAACAAATATTCAAGAGAATGTTGGAAAAGAAATTCCCAATATTTCCGTCAGAACAGACCGCTCGAGTTGAGATTTTAATACCATTCTCAAAATCATAAAAAATCATATAGAATATTGAAAGATTTTACATAATAATTTCATTACTACAAAAATTAAGTAGGTATAATGGAAAAAAAATTGATGAAAAGCCATGATGTTAGCTTCGGGAATGTATGGAATTCAAAAATCGAACAAAACATAAGAACTAGTTGAGATTTTAGATATAAAACAGCAACCGCGTCGTTAAAATTTATAAAAATAAAAACTCCAAGTATACCACAGGCAAAAAAATTCAAAATGTGAAGTCAGGAGCTTTTGGTTGCTGGTTCATTAATACACTAATTGCACCCATGGAGTTCACAGTACTGACTACACGTCAGTGCTTTGGTCTTATTATTGAGAATTCATTGGATTTAGAATATAGGGAAAAGGTGTAAGAATTGATCCCTTCAGGTAAGATGATCTCTTTCGATTACGAGTTCAAGAGCAATGCCTTCTAGTTGAATTCTATGCCATAACGTAGCCCTTAACACCCCCTGCCTAGGTCAATTTGTTACTTCGGTGCGAGCGAACAGTCGACATTCACAGTAAAAAATATAAATGTTGACCGTTGATCTAAAGTACCTAAGGTTAATTGTAAAATTATGCTTCTTTTATTTTTAATGTTGGATAACAATGATTTCTATGTTTTCGGCTTCCTTCTATGTTTAGTTTTGATTATATTTCGTCTTGAAGACAATGACGTTCATATAAGTTATATTGGCGAATATTGAACGAAAAAGTGGTACTTGGGGCAAGATGATTCCCTAACTTGTGTACAAGATGATCCTTGAGGATCACCTCACACTTTAAATTATAACATACTGTTTAAACTACTTAGGGTTCGAATGATTGTCAAAAAAGTATATCTATATATTTCTACAATTCTTTTTATGAAGATTACCTACAGGATGAATTCAGCGAAAGTACTAAAAAATAAACTAAATAATTACGAAAAGATAAAAAAAACAGAAAAGCTACTCATGAAAAAAACACAAAAGGAAAAGCACTTGCCAAAAGGTCATTTGTGGACTTTGAGTCGTCTATAATGAAGAAGATACAAAATGTTTATTTTGCATAGGAAAATTTTATAGTGATCAATACCAGCCTGTACTGGCATTGATAGTGATGATTCAAGTGAATTCATTCATTTGCGACATTTGCATATCAGCAGCTGCCAATAAGCAATTGATATTACTTATAGAAAAGTGAAAATTCTAGTCAATTCTATAAAAATGTTTTGTTAATCATAACATTACCATTTTGTTTTTATTTTATTACTGAAATCCCAACTCAGAATACAGTATCAGTTTTTTTGTGATATTATATCCTATATATTGATTTTCAGTTGTTTATTCAGTTGATAATCTATAATATGTTGTATGCCTCAATGAAATAATTTTAAATTATCTGCAGATATTAGATATACAAACTTCATTATTGTAAATATTGAAACTAATTGAGAAAGGGGTAAGATGATAACCCGAATAGTGCAGAATAATTGCAGTTCGACCTTTGGCCCTCTCGAGGAGACAACCTCAGCCTTCAAAAACGTAGGAATATTCTCGATTTCTCATCGCGTCAATGTAGATAACGCGCTAGACAAGGAAGCGCGTGAGGCATGCCTCGAATCGTTTACATCAGCAGAGAGCTAATGCCGTACCGTATAATGTGAAATTGAGGATAAAATGGATTAATAAAATATTCGATTATTTCCAGAATTAATTTGGTGAGGCACTGCCTCATCTGACTCATAGGACAAGCCGCCACTGAACCGCATCCATTTTGAGTCTACTTTTGAGGGCAATAGAAATGAATTCATACGGACAAGGAATATTTTGTTTTCATTCAGAGTTTTTTAACTTGAGTAGTAGGTATATAAATTCTCAATTTTCATTCAAAGAACAAAAAGCGAAACAGAAAATACTTACTCATTGTTTCAAGATAACAAACACATGATAAGTGAAGGTCATTTTCCGATTTCACAAACGGAAATATCGATTATATTAATGTGATGTGATTTTTCGATAAAACTAAATAGATTATCATGAAGTGTTTTTATCCAGATATCAAGTCAATATTTCATTTTGTTGATGAGGTAATCCATCGGACTGTTCAAGGTAAATTCGTGGGTTTGTCAATATTTTCTAAGGTGTTTGACCTACTGAGATTTAAACGAATTGTTCGATACTTACATGTAACTGTATTTTTTAGACACTTTCTTCCATTGATGTATTTCTTCACTACCACTGTGATATCTATTCTGATTCATCCGAATCAGACTGTAACACAGACTCAGTACTGATATTAAAATAGATATGCCTATGGGTACGAAAAATAACGAAGTACGCTGGTTCTCTGAAATGAATATTATTTAAATCAATTATTAGGTAATGATACGATTGAGGAAATTGATCAAATTCAAAATACACTATGATACGAGTATGATCTATATTAACTAACAACTCAATAAATCCAGGTCCTTCAGGTCCTCTAATATTTAATAATTTTATTTCAATGCCTTTTCTGGAGGAGGTCAGGCTTCAATCAAGGCAATCATTTCTTCATTAGTGCCAAATTTCTATACCTGGAGCACCCTTTAATTATTGTTATCGATTGTAGAGTCTGAATAACACTTATCAAGCTATTGCTTTGTTTCAACAATATTTTTCAATCGAAAAACAGTTTTCTATCGATACAAGAAACTTGTTTTTATCTATTTTTCAAACAACAACAATTGTAACGTCACTTGACCTTCAATATTTCTATCTAGATTTAACTCTATTTTTCAACATTTCGACACGCTTCTTTTGAAGCTTGGTAGTCTTGGAACTTATGAGAAAATGTGATAGGTACAGCCACTATACATATATGTACATAGTATAAGGAAATAATAGTAAGCCAACCGCCGTTTGACGGCAAGGAAATAGTCGTCGCTACTGTAGTTGGATTTGGATTTGGAGAAGTAACTCGATAATAGATAGCGCTGAATCATGAGCTATAGATGGCGCAGAAATAATACGATAATTCATTCAGTGGCGTGGTTGAAAAGGGGTCGCATGACATTGCCAGCAATTTTTATGTAATTATTAAGTTATCACAAATACACGCCACTTGCGTAAATGCTTATTACAGAGCAGAAAAAATATCAAAATATAGAAATCTTCTGACCACTCTATTTCAAATATTTTGGTTCTTCAAAATAACACCGATTTTTTCAGAGGGCTCCACTTTACGGACCAATTTTTTACAGTAAAATTCGAGTAAAACGTGTGTACAACTAGATGGCGCTCAACATCAACAAAATCGAAAAAAGCACTATACTGGCTTACTATCCTCTCCCTATACTATGATATGTACTAGTATATAGTTACTCTGCCATGATATGACTCTAGCGGTGCCATCTGGGCGCCAGGACCTGGACTTACTGAAAGACATGTTATTAGTGAGAAGGCAACAATTTGATGGTGTGAAAATGCTTCATATCGAAACAGGGCCGTCGCTAGGCAAACTGCCGCCCTAGGCAGAGAGCCAATTTGCCGCTCTAAGCTAACCTAACCTAAGAGGATCTAACTCTGCAGAATGCTAAAAATTAATATTGGATAGTCGGGCTCCAGGGCCCGCTCTAGCGTTTCTGGGGTCCAGACAAATATACAGGTCGTAGACACCCTCATAGGTTTTAAACTGAGCAAAAGAGCGGGAAAAGGAGGTATTGGATTCGTGAATTTTTATTCGTAGATTTAGTGTCGAAAACTCCACACATTTTTTATAAAAAGTGTGTTTCAACAAAAAAAATTGTATTTTAAGTGTGATTATTTCTTATGGATTCAAATTTAAATCGAATAGATAATTTAGGAAACTTGGAATGTAATACACAATAAACGTGCTCAACCAAATTCTTATAAATGAATGATGAATTATTACATGATTGTATTCAGGTTTCAGATTCTTCTGCTGTGTTTTGACTGCATTAAAGGCTCGAGCATTTAATTTTTTTTTTTTTTTTTTGATATGATTGAATAAAACAAACGAAAGATGCAGACAAACCATTATTTTTGATTTGAATAGATGTTACAGACATTCTCGATGTGAAGATATTCAATAGTAGTGAATCTGATAAAAAAAATAATTTGTGAAATTCGTTGAAAAAAAATATTGAATTCATTCTTCCAGGAATCCAGATTTCTCGGAAAAAGTAGATAAGGTCGCCCTACATTATTTGCTGCCCCTCTAGAACGAGTTCTGCGGTTTTAGGTTCTTCTGCTCAGTTTTGACTTTATAAAGAGCATTTTCTATTTTTTTCTTTAAGATAATCGAGTAAAACAATTGGATTATGTGGATGAACCATTATTTTAAATTCGAATGCACCCTAGTGCAACACTAGTTAATTTGATGTAAAAAATATTATAATATAGTGGAATGTGGTATGAAATAATAAAACTTTTTATATTTTTTGAGAAGAATAACTTGGAATTGGTAAAATGAAATCGTTCCTCGTATATTTTGCATTCCATTCTGAAGAATCAATATTCTGACTGGAGAATTGAAAAGAATGAATGATTCAGAAGCCGTCCCAAGTGGCAATAAAATTCGACATCGTTTGTCAAACCAAACGCCGACCAGCCTGAATAGTGCATGTGTTTTTTTAACCATCAATAACTCGTAAACAGCACCATGAAGAGAATACGTGACATCTGGATATTAATGAGTTTGAAACATAATGCGGCACCTTTGATGGTTTTTAATGTTAATTAAATTTGTCGGTATTCCTTTCGTGTTGTTGACGACCGAATTAAACCTCATTCGATACTTTGAATTTCTACACATGTGAGAGAATCTTGAAATGCCGCCTTTGAATTTTGCATACCTAGGCGAGTGCCTACCCTGCCACCCCCTAGCGACGGTTCTGTCTCGAAAACATTTTTCCAGATCAATATTTTGCTCTTACTTATCAGATATTAATGACTCCAACTGTCATATTACCAAACTACATGGAAATTTCGACAGATCAAATCTGTTATCCAAACAATGATCTATATCAAGGAAATAAAAATATAGGCCTTTTTTATCAAATCTCGTTATCATAATTAACTTTTACGCGATTGAGTTAGATAATGTTCTTACCAAATTTCACACAATCTGTTCTGCCGAATTGAGGCTTGAAGAAGCTGAATGGTATGTCAGGTGTGAAATTGTTACATATAGATATCAACAGAAATATAGCTGCAAATGCTGTGGTAGTCTTTATGTAGGTGTTGGTATGATCTGAAGGTTCCTTGCTACTGAGGAAACTGAAAAAAATGTCTTTATTATCTGTTTTTAATTTTTATACAGGAATGTCAGAAGATAAACTAGTTTTCAAACAGGACTTGAATGAGTAGGTTTTCTTGATTAGATATTAAGTTTTTAACGTGAAAACAACTTAAAGACTAGCTTCTAAGCTGAAGCGAAATATTTCAGGAAAGTTGAAATATTTTTCTTCGAAGTTATTGAATCTAGCCTCATATTGACAAAACGAAATAAAATAATAAAATTTATATGAGTCTTTTACTAAACTTTTTACCGAAAGAAATAATATCTAAATATCACAATAATCAACTTTCTCTACAAAACATCAATTAATAGTTAGATATTTCTTAGGATACTTACTAAATGCTATAGGCAAGATCAAAACACAATACGGCTAACCAGCAATAAGATAATGTCACGAAAAACTGAAGAAGCAAACCTGAAAAATATTCATTTCTTAGCCTCTCCATCAGCGATAATTAAGAAATAAATTATAAAATATATCAAACTTACCGAAGAAGTTGCAGCTCCAAGATAAATACTGTACTAAAACGATGATGAAGTAGGTTAGACTCATCGAAGATGCATAAGCTATGTAAGATTTCTTATGAGGACCTTGTATGTCTTGGAGGTAAAAGAATATAGCCGATGAAGCTAAGAGGATAGCAGAACATGAAGTGACTGAAAAAATATAAATATAAAAGGATTAGAAAATTTAAACTCTCAGCCGATTACAATTCAATACAGATGCATGACATTTATGAATTTTCTTCTAGGAACTCTTAGAAGCTTGGCTCGAAAGTCTATCAACAATGCTCTGTAAAAATAAGTTCGAATACTTACAAAATATGTAAATGGAGAATGCCCATTTCGGGAGATCTACCTCTTGTTCTTTAACACAGACAAACATATACACCGTTTCATCATCGGGCATCACGTTGAGGTTGTCGATACAAAATCGATCATGCCCTAGAATACCATCATATTCTCCCAAACCGCCTAGCAGTAGCGATCCATTCCGAAGTATGAAAGCATTTTCGTCAGGAGCCACAGGAAATCTATAACAGGATAAAATTCTTGAATATAAACCAAAAAAGGGTTTTTTCTTTGTGGAAATAAGGACAAACACTGAAGAACTTTTGAAATATATTTAGTGACGTTTCGCAGATTTTCATCTTCTTCATCAGGCCTAAAAACACCAAAGATGTAGAGGTAAAAGCCCATAGACGTTAGGTCAGGCAACCTAGCCGGCCAGCAGTTTGGACATCGAACATGACATCAGAAAAATATCAAGTATGCTCTATTTTTGAAATAGTAATTTTCAGTTCTATCGAAAATTGTAAAAATAAACGGGGTGTTTCATTTGAAAAAAAAATCATAGCGATATCTCATGAGAAGTCAGTTGGCGGAAAATTCAATTAAAGTCATTGAATTCTACGTAGAAAATTAATACCAGCTATGGAGTTTTGTTGTTGAGAATGTTATTACCAATCGAAATGCATGAAAAAATATAGGGTGTTCCATTGCAAAAATATCATTTTATGAAATATTATGACAACGCGACTGTCAATTTTATTTTTGTTTTCACATCGAGAAGACCTCTAAAAATGCTACTAGTTTGCCCATTTAACCGACATCGTAGCATCAATAATAACGGAGTTAGCAATGATGCCGACTTAATTTGAAACACCCTGTATAAGTGGAACCAATTTCTCAAAGAAATATTATAATATATTTAATGTCTTTTAAAAAAATATACTTATTTCATTGACGGTGAGTTAATATTACATCATTTTGTTTATATCAGACATTATCACTGTGAAAAAACTTTTATAAAAATTGTACATGTTATCGTGTTGTAATTTTGTTTTTATATCTTATTTTCAGCTGACATGATGATAGTGTCAAAATCGAAAGTCTTAAAATACAATTATATGAAAATGAGTATGTCTTCCATTTTCTTTCCTAATTGATCATGCATCAAATAAATTGAAACTGAAAAACAATTGCTCCGAGAAGAAAGTAGGCATTCTTGAACAATTTCAGAAAATCTCTTTGGGCAGATTAGCGGATTTTATTTTTTCAATTAATTCAGCTGGCGCATTTGAATCACAAACACTGAATATCCCAAGCCTTATGTTGCTCACTGTAAGCAGGATAAATTAGTATATTATTCAACGAGCGGTAATGTAGGTCATAACTCACGCAGATGAAGTTTGCAGCACGAGCCGCAGGCGAGTGCTGTAATTCATCAAGCGAGTTATGACTATTACCGCAAGTTGAATACTATACTTTAACTACGACTATATCAATAAATACTAAGAAACAAATACATACTTAGATATAGACAGAAGGAACGAAAAGTGAACATTTGTGTTCGATCCCGAGTACAAGAGAGATGGAAACGGCTAGCTCGAATCCAGTAGAGAGTACAGAGATAGAACTTTATTGGAAAACCTTAATAGTTGCCTATAACAATGCACTAAAATATATCAAAAAATATTCCCTGCAAACGATGACTTAATGTTCTTACTGCTACACCAATCTTGAAAATTTTTGTAAACTCCTTTATATCTTTTTCGGGCAAGTAATTCTGTATGGTAACATAAGCTGTTTGTCTTTTGGAAATATATATTATTTCATCTTCACTATCTGAATTAATCGTTTTCAGCAAAACATTTCCAATAATTAGATAGATATAAACTAAATTTGAAAACGTAAAAATTATTAAAGTGACATTCCCTCGGACATTCCTCCCCTCAATATCAATAATGGATTGTTCCCTGTCGACAAATCGAATAGAAGCAGAGAAGTATAGAAGCACAGATCCATCTTTTCCGATTTATTATTGTGAGTTATAGTAGTGAGCTATTATAACTCACGCAGTTTGTTGTTAATAGATACTATTAATTGCTCAAAAGCAGTTGAATAATGAATATATAATTCAATAGGAGTAGATAAAATAAATTTCACCACGAATTCGAAGGAGAGAAAAAAGGTATTGCATTTCTGATTTGTTGAAACGTGAATATAAACGTGTGATATATCGGTATATCTATATTGCACCTACTCAAGGAATATTGTAATAAACAAATCTCAAGGCCTCGAAATCAACTGAGGTCTGAAATAGTAAAGTAATCTGTGATAAATTGTTATCTGGCAGGTGAATGATTTTTTCACGGTTACTCACTTGTGGACTTGGCAGGGATCGTTAACGTATGTATCAATTGCAATCAGATCGGGATCCATTGGTACATCGTCGAAAGCTGTTTCGTTATGGTTGTAGACCTTGAAGTTTGGCTGAAACAGAACAGTTGATTGGTTGCAACTGCCGGCCCCAACGGCCAATCCTTGTGGGCAGCATTTCGGTAGCCGAACAGTGGTCTGCAAACAACAACAAAAATTGTTAATGCACCTCTGAAGTTTCATTGAGAGGAAATCTTATAATGGTTGTTTCTTTAAGATCTTGGGAACTTCAAATAATAGTACAAGACAGAAATATTGTTGGAATTATTTTCCTATTGTTATAATCTCGTAAATAATTTCATGGCATTTATTTTTTAAATATAATTTTCGGCATATGTCAGCCGCGGCTACATTTGAT
Organism: Harmonia axyridis; assembly: GCF_914767665.1. NCBI lineage: Eukaryota > Metazoa > Arthropoda > Insecta > Coleoptera > Coccinellidae > Harmonia > Harmonia axyridis. The sequence goes on along the minus strand of NC_059502.1, from coordinate 55,763,951 downwards.
TAGTCCAATTTTTCACAACTTCTCTCAATAAATCTGGCCGTATAGTTATAGTCAAGTAGTCATTTTTCAATCTCGAGTCAAGTCAAGTATTTTTTTATCAAGTACTTGAATCATATCGAGATATTTGATTTTCAGCACTTTTATTGTGTATTGTCACATAGGAAAAAGGTGATATGAGAAGGAACCTTGCAAAATACACATTTATTTATTGAACTTATTATATTAAAGAACCAAAAATATCATTTCCCCAAAAAATAATTAAAAAATAAACATAAAATTAATAAGTTTCTTAATATTATGAAACCTCCAGGCTTTGTTTGATTTCATAATTTTTCATCACATGACGCATCTTATAGATTTGTCGCCTAACCTATTGCGGGTTTAGGAATGAAGATCATTGCAACATGCAAAATTTCAGCCCAAAAGCCATGATTAGTTCTCCATAAACGTCTAATAGGCCATCGCGGTGAATCACCCTGTATATATTATCTTCATTATTGCACATTTGCGGATGTACTCTTCATCTTTTCCATTCTTTCCGATGCATCTTCAAGATCGTAAATCAATTGTGGAGCATTAGCAAATACTTTATTTTTTACGTGAGTCTAAAAGTCTTAGAGACCCCTCAAAATCTTTAATCTCTGAATGAAATTTTAGTGATTTCATCCATATATCATATATAGTAAAGAAAGAATAGGTCCGATCACCGTTCCCTGGGGAATACCCACCTTCACCTCCGTCGCAGAACTCATCTGATTTCCAATTTTACCCTCCAAATAGTTTAATAATAGGTTGTGCAGGAGCAGAACCTTGAATTCCACAGTCTTCGACTTTATTGAGCAAAATATCATGGGACCCAGTGTTAATTGCCCTAGACAAATCCAAGAGGCTGCCAAACACTTCTTGGAATCATCCTCGGCCTCAACTCCATGTTTTAAAAGTTCAGAAACTGCATCCTCAGTGCTCGAACCTTTTATAAAGCCATACTGTATCTCCGAAACTATTTTATTTTCGTTCAGAAACCTAACTAGTCTTTCCTTTACCGCCTGCTCAAAAAGATAAGCGAAATTATTTATCAGGGATATAGGACGATGATTCCCGATTTCTTTATGACCTTCTGACTTGAAAAATCCTTCTAATGTCGAGGAAGATCTTCGTTGATGAAGCTGATATTGATAATGTGTACTACGTCTATACGACCAACAATGTACTTATAGATCTCTTTAGAAGAAACGACGATATTTTATCTAAGCCAGGTGAGCCATTATTTTTCAATTGAGATGATTGAATAATACAAACAAATATTATCATTGAGTATTTCTTGTATCATATTTGATGGAACTCATGATTTGCCACTTAGAGGAAAGGAAGGAGATGAGGAGGTTTTCTTTGACCTTTTAAACTTGAGAATTGACTGAGATGATCTGAAGATCAAACATCACTTGAATAGATGTCGAAAAATTGACTGAAATATTGAAAAATATAGGTTTTAATTTGAAAATCTTGAGTTTCCATAGATTTGAGTTGTCCGAGTTCATGATCATCTCATAAACACCCTGTACTATTTTGGTCCAAACCGCAAACAGTCTTTTCATGATACATGTTTGCAGAATCGAAGTTTTTTCCGAAAAAAACTTTTTTCTGTAGAAATATTCAAAAACATGGGAGTCCCATTAACTCGTGAATGAATGCCATACCCAAAGTATGACATATTGCTGAAATTGTAAGCAAAAAAGCTATTTATGATGCAATAATATACTAGGTGTGCTATTTTAAATTAGGAAGTGGTAGTACGTTTCCGGTATGACCGGAAATTGTAGAAGTATAAAAATATTCTAGGGAGAAAGATCATTGTCAAAAACCCCACAAACCAAATTTTCATAAAAAACTATATGTGCGATGCAAAACTCATATGGTATATCCAAAACTTTCAATGAACATCAGTGAGACGACACACCTGTTGAATTAATAATTTGTTACGTAACTATGAACCTGAGAGATGACATTGACCCTACTTATTATACAAGAATTTCTGTGAAGTGTTTCATTGAGCATTGTTATCGAATTTCGTTTAATTCGAGTGAAATTTCTTCTCAGAACTCCTTACTGGGTACGGGTATCCAATAAGGACCAAGGACTTCAACAACTAGTTTGGTTTAACTGCAATTTTAAATAGCTTCTATAGTTTTTCAGTCAACCTAACGATGAAAGATCGAGAGATTTCTTTTACTAGGTTGTTGATTCTCTTCATTAATAATAAGTACTGTATATTAAACTTAAAAAGAAACTGCAACACCCAGAAGGAGCTGTTTAAATTTCAATTTTTTTTTTGTAAAACATATATACCTAGTTTAGCAAGCAATTATTGAATTTGGAAAAAAAAAACCGTGAAGGTTTTTTCATGTAAACAATTTTCGTTACTTAAATATTGTAGTCGTTTTTTGCAGGTTTTTTAAATTTTACAACAAACCTGCTGTTCGAGGAGACCCAAAGTCCATGTTTAGTTCCTGTTAGAATGCCTAGAGCACATGTAAAAAAATAGTGGAGCCATATGTTCTCCCTTACTTTAACAGGCTCAAGAATCCAATATTTCAGCAAGATAATGCCCGACCTCATATTGACAGAGTTAGTTTAAACTTTTTCGAAGCGACCCATGTGAAACTTTTGCCATGGCCTCCGAGATTCCCCTATCTTTCACCTATAGAGCATGTTTTGGACATCATAAGTAGAAGGCTTGTAAATTTACCCCAGTCCCCAAGGACTTTTGCGGCTCTGAGACCTGAAGTAGCTGGGGATAGTATCCCTCAAAAAGAAATAGACCAACTTATTGCATCAATGCCGACACTTGTTGTAGAGTGTATAGATAATCTCGGTGGGCAAACACATTATTAACAAATTTATTTGAAAAAATTGTACACCCTCAATTTTTTCTGCAAATTTCAGTCTTTTTTTTTTTTTTTTTTTTAAACGACTTTATTCTTCAATTAAATACAACAAGGCGACATTTAGCTTGAAGCTACTCTTACATGTATCACAGCCGTCTCCCAAACCACTGTGCCACCGAAGGTAGACATTTACTTCTTGCTATACCATCTATGTTCTCCAAAAAAAAATAAATTTAAACAGCTCCTTCTGGGTGTTCCAGTTTATTTGTCAGTTTGTATATTCATTATTTTAGTGATTCTCAAAGTTAAAAACATTAAATGTGTAAATTTCACAAGAAGCAACTAACATGTTTTTTCTTGAATGATGTTAAATTATTAATTTGGCATAACTTTCAAAAATTGAATTAATGTTATGACACTAAAAGCGCTTATATTTTCATATTGAACATTTACTGGGTACCTCAGTTATGAGCACTGCAAAATACATATGATACATCCAAACTTTCAATGCACATCAATGGAAATGATATACCTGCAGAATTTATCATTTTTATAACGTCGACGTCGATAGGAATCTGGAAGACGACATTGCATAGTAATTAACGTGGAATATTCTGATGAATATTCGTTTCGAATTTCGTTCAATTTCATTGAAATCTTTTACCAGAACTTCTTATTGAATCAAGGTTTTCAATGAAGACCGAGGACTTGAAAATAGGTCCTTTATTTTCTCTATCAAGCTCTCGATTCTAGATTCTTAGATTACTTCATTCCTTTTTGGATTATCTCAATTAAAAAGACGAAATTTGTAAATTTACGAGAAGCAACAAATATGTTTCTCCTTGATTGATTTTGAATCATTTTAATTCTGAAGAACTCGAAAGTATTGAATTAATGTTATGAAACTAAAAGCACTTATTCACGAATTACTTTGTACCTCAGTTTGTAGCAATGTGAAACTTATATGATGGTACATCCAAACTTTTATTGAATTTAAGTGGAACGACATATCTGATCGATCATTTGTATTTGTATTAGTCAATATGAATCTGGAAGACGACATTGACACAACTAATTGCAAAAGGAATTTTATCTACGTGAAGTGTTTCGCTGAATATTCATTTCGAATTTCGTTTAATTCCGGTGAAAATTTTCCTCATAACTCCTTATTTGGTGCTGGTTTTCAATGTAGACCAGGGTTTTCAATACATAGTTCGTTTTACTACGAATTCATCTACATTCATCATATGGCAAGCGAATGAGTAACATCGTTTATATTCACTCCCTGTAATTTTGTTTCTCCCAAAGTTATAATGGTGTAATAAAGTTCTTCAGTTGTCTGAGTTAATATTAGAAGTGTGGAAAGCACTTCTCACAAAAATGATTATTGCAAGGGAAGTCGAAAGGAAATCGAGAAAACGGTAGCTGAATCATTGTCTAAAGCCTCAAAAAATAATAAAGCAATCGCTGAAAAAGTTTCGAGAGCCATTACAAAGAAAAATTGAAAGATACGCTGCTGAAACTACAAGCAACAGTGGTGGTGATATAGAGTCAATTTGCAACAAATTTTGCAGATTTTGAACATAAATAAGATAAAACTCAAGAGAAAATGCTCCAACATTAGGAGAGAATTGAATTTATGGATCAATCTAGCCGAGAACTTATAATGTTTAGGTGGTGAAAATACTAGAATGAAAGGACTGGAGTCGATTAAGGGAGAGTTGAAAGTAGACCTAAGGGAAACAGATGTTGTTTTGTGTCATCGTTTTGGTGCAGCAAAGGATGGAAGAAGAGGTATTCTACTCAAGCTCAGAATCCAAGACATCAAGGAGATAATTCACTCGAAGAAAAAAATTTTTTAAGGACCTGGAGTAGTGAAGAAGGATTTAACGCGTGAATGATTGGAAATGTTGAACACTGTCATCGAAAAACAGGATTTAGGCCAAAGCTAAAGATAAAGAAATCGAGTCAAGTCAACCCTTTTTTACATGAAAAGTTTGATTTTCAAGTCGAGTCGAGTCAAGAGTAAAATCAAACCAGTTTGACTTGAATGCATCTCTAATAAGAAGTTTGAGGAGACATTTTGACGAGCTCCTGGTTTACGTTGAGGCCTTGAATGATTCACTTGATGTTATTGCGTTGTCTGAGACAGTTAATATATCAAATTCAGATGATGTTATATTACCCGGCTACAATGTTTTTTGCAATGAGTCATATCTAAATAAATGCGATAGAACGGTTGTATAGGTGAAAGAGAGTACACCTCGGGTGTGGTTGAGGTGGACGGTTTAAGATATCTGAGTTTAGTTTTTTCTAAATCTTTCCGGCACTATTGTATACATTGGGGCTTCATGGCGATATGCAGGTCATCTTACATCAAGGATTTGGAAATGTTCTTAAACAACCTAGAGAAAAAAGACATTGAGATATATTTGAGTGATAAATATCGATCTGCTACAGGATGTGTTACCGTTCACTGTTGATTATATGAATGCACTCAATTTGAACGAATTCATTTCGTATATGAATAAGCCGATAAGAGGAACTGAAACCTCCGCCACTACTATTGACCACATATTTGTCCGTGTAAAGAGTAATATTACAACATCTGCTGATATCTGGGCACCCATATTTCGGTTCAATATCACGGATCATTATAAATAGTCCATATACTTCAATCACGCCTCATAGAAAGAAAACGTTTATACTATGAAACAGACGACGAAACTGAATTATAATTTTATAGCAGGTGAATGGTGGAAAGATGTTTTTCTTGAAAAAAATATGCAGATATATCACAGCAAGTTCATGCATAAATCGACCCCTCCTTTAACTTTGTTACTGAAAGAGGTAGAAAAAATGTTTTCTACAAAAATTTCACGAAATTGACTAGAGTTTTTTAAAATAATTTCACAAAATGAAAAATATGGTGTGGAGTGGGCAACACATTGATTGTAGCTTCATGCTTTCAAATGGAACACCCTGTATCTTTTTCTATATTTGACTAGCTCTTTTTCAGGACCGCCGTCAGGACCGGCAAACCGGACATTTTGCTTGGACGCCAAATTTTAGGGGCGCAGTCAGTTAATAAAACAAGAAATAAATTTTTGAGACAAATATGTTTTCTTAGTGAAAATTCCATTCTTTGTAGTACTGAAATAATGAAGTTAACATGAGCCAATTTTTAAAAAATTCAAATAGGATGCTCTCAACTATAGTTATGACAATACAAATAGGTACTGAAATGCACTTCCTTCGTCTCTTTACTATAGACTTATAGAGCGTCGTACTTCTAAACAATTCAGGAAATTTTTTGATGAATTTGACAAAACGTCTCTTGAGTTTTTACCCAACGTATGGCATATTGCTGAAATTGTCATGAAAAAAACTATCTAATGATGCAATAATATATTGAGTGTGCCATTTGTTTCAACGAACAAATATTTGAAATAATGAAGTAGTAGTCTGTTTTCGGTATAACCGGAAGTTGTAGCGATCTGAAATTATTTTAGGGAGAAATATCATTGTCTCAAACCCCAACGTGCACATTTTCAGCAGAAATTTTCAATTAGTTTCTTATGAACGTCTAATAGGCCATCACGGTGAATCACCCTGTATAACTGGGGTGTAGTTGTCATATAGTAAATTGTGTATCACTGTCTGTAATAAAAACGATAACTTCCTGGACGATAATCTTAATTATCGGCCAAGGTGATGACATCAGAAATTGACATTCGTGAATGTGGTTTTACTACGAATTACACATACATTTTTTCGCTGAAATGACAATCAGCATTCTCATAAATTGAGGATAAAGAACGTTTTTCAATTACAATCTTACTGAAAGCATTCGCATTATTCTATATGTATTAAATAAAATTTTGCATATACGATATATGGAAGCACTGATTATTCTTTTTAACAGATGCCTGGAGGAGGGAAAAATTCCCGATACATGGAGAAATGCCGAGGTGATAATCCTCTTCAAAAAAGGGGACCGAACCAACATCGAGAACTACAGACCGATTAGCCTTCTATCCGTTTTGTATAAGCTCCTCAGCAAAATCATTACCAACCGCCTCAATAATAAGTTTGACTTTTATCAACCTGTGGAACAGGCTGGTTTCCGGAGCAGCTTCAGTACATTGGACCACATACAAACGATACGCACGCTTATTGAGAAATGTACAGAGTACAATGTCCCGTTACACCTCGCTTTCGTTGATTACAAGAAAGCATTTGACTCATTGGAAACATGGGCGGTGATGGAGGTAATGAGCAACGCAAGGATTGACTCAAGATATACAAACCTCATTGAGGACATCTACAAAGATGCTACGCTCCACGTCAAAATAGATGAAAACACAACAACGGATAAGATCCCAATACAGAGAGGAGTTAGACAGGGCGACTCGATCTCTCCGAAATTGTTCACCTTGGCGCTGGAAGATGTCTTCAAGAAATTATCATGGCAACAGAAGGGAGTCAATATAGACGGAAGATACCTAAATCATCTCCGTTTCGCCGACGACATTGTACTCATGAGCACTATTGCAGGGGAGCTTAGCAGTATGTTACTTGACCTGAAGGAAGCGTCACAAATAGTAGGCCTAAAAATGAACCTGCAAAAAACTAAGATCATGAGCCCAGACAATATCTGTGTCACTGTCGATAATAAGGTGCTTGAAGTTGTAGAGGAATATATTTATCTTGGTCACAACATAATGCTGGGAAAGAACAACCAGACAGCCGAAATAGGGAGTAGGATCAGGCTGGCTTGGGCGGCTTTTGGGAATCTGGCACATATCCTCAAAGAACCTAAAATGCCAATTAATTTAAAACGAAAGGTATTTGATGCTTGCGTGTTACCAGTCATGTTGTACGGACTCGAGACAGTTACCCTAACAAAGAAAAGCGCACAACGACTGCGAGTCTGCCAACGTGCGATGGAACGAGCAATGCTCGGGATCAGCTTGAGAGACAGGCAGACAAATGAAAATATCAGGGCGAAAACCAGAGTAAGTGACGCAGTAGAACAAGCTGCTAGAAGTAAATGGCGGTGGGCTGGTCATGTCGCGCGGAATGATGTGAAGTGGACGAAAATTATCATGCAGTGGAGACCACGACTGACAAAAAGAAGTGTTGGCAGACCCCTGTTAAGATGGCGAGATGACATTCAAAGGCGAGCAGGAAAGAACTGGATTCTCACAGCACAATGTAGGACGACATGGAAGCGATTGGAAGAGGCCTATGTCCAGGAGTGGACTCAAACGGGCTGAAGAAGAAGAAGAAGAAGAAGATATATGGAACTAGCTTTTTATATCTGCCTAATCTATTTCAAATGATTTCAGAAATAGATATGAACCTATTTGAAAATGAATGACATCCCAGATAAATTTCCGATACAATCATACACCGAGAGATTGGCAGATGTCCCATAAAATTTTAAATCTGACTTCAGAGAGCAGAAATCAGAATACCGATATAATTTGTGTTTTTTTAAGATCTAAAGAACTTTAAATAATGATGTAAGACAGAAATATTATTGAAATAAATATTTTGTTATTGTATTAGGGTAGATAATTTTATGACATTGATTTTTCAAATATGATTTCCGGCATATGTCCGTTCCGGCTACGATTTACATAGTCCATTCTATCAGTCCAATTTTTCATAATTTTTTCCAATAAATCTGGATGTATGACGTCAATGGTGGCTTGAATATTGACACTCCAAGATTTGCCGGTTTTTCTGCATAAACCAATGACTCAACTTAGCCACATAAAAAGTGATCGACAGACGATTTTCAACGTAGTCAAAAGACAAAGGCCAACAAGTTGCGAACGGCGACGTATCGAAATTTCTTTAACACTTTGCCTTATTAATGAAATTGTATTCCGAAGAGTAAAATCAGAGGGCAACTATATTGACCGTGAAATGAACAAAGAGCTCTATGAAATTCGCAAAGAGATTTATTTTTCTAAAAGTGAATTTCCATACAATTTGAAAGCGTTAATCTGGAGTTGAAAGATTGATGATGAATTACCAAACTTCACTGAATAGAAATGACAGTTTGACATTCCCAACTATCAAGCCATAGACAACAACCATCGAAACTTCTCATGCAGCTGAAAAACACCCTTTAGAAGGAATTCCCCTGGTATCGTATCGTAAGTTCTCTCCATTTTACGAGTTAATAAATGTAGTGAATTATTAGAACTGTGATTGCGGGAATTTGGACAGTTTTCTTCTTCCATGGATGCTGATAGTAACAGTAGTGAATTATGTTTTTAAACTTATATCGATGTTTTTGATGAATTATGAAGGGAAGTTTTTTGTTTGTCAGATTAATTAGGTGTACCTCCTCTTTGAAAATCAGTAGTAGAACCTCATATCTTTCATTGAAACAGTTTGGTTGACTCCAGTGGACAACATATTCTGTTTTGACCCAACTTAGTGCTGACAAATGTTACGCTACAAATTAACTTCAAGAAAGAATAATACCTATTTCGAAAATAATATAACCACCTGTTTCCAAGAAAATTCCTCTTCTTCAGAGCGATCGATCAAACAACAGTTGAAATTTATTGGAATGTTAGCCTTCTGTACCGATTTTTCCGTATATTCACTGTGAAGGCTCCTTTCGACTGAAATTGGAGTTTCAGGAAGTGACCAGTTCAGTACTATCATTGAATTATAATTACATAAAGTTCCAATTACGATTTTATCTTATAAATAATATAATATAAGGTTATAAGCAGGAAAGCGACGCCTTCAGGGGAAGACATGGACCCATTAAATGAAGTGTATATATCATGTAAATCATATTCCATAAATATATATTTTATAAAATTTCATGAATTGATTAATATTTTAGTGATGTTTAAATATAAATCTCGATAATACCCAAGAGCCGATGCGCTACACTCAACCGGTTACCTTTTCAAATGTGTAGCGAACAGACAAAACCTTCAGTTTTTCATCTTATCTGACTTGGTCGCTGGTACTTAACTGGATGAAAATTTTTATAACTTCATGCGAATTGTTGAGAGACATGGGCAAGGTGAGTTTTTACTTACTTGTGTGGTCTCGGAAATAATGAGCAATTTTTTTCGATATTCTTCTTTATTTTTCTATGGTTCAGATCGAACGATCAACATGAAAATTTGCACGAAGGTTACACTTGTCATTCTTCCTAATTAGGTATCATTAAAATACAATTTTTTATCTCGATCCAACCGACGTATTTACGGAACACCTAGCCAGATTATTTCCATTCATATTTCAAGTTTGTGGCTTTTTTCGTTCGGCAGTTACCTATGTTTACGGCTGGACGGACAGACAGAACCGAATTTGAGGACGGATTCGTTATCCACTATCGTTTGAGACCATTTCCGGATCAAAATTCTTAAAATACAACACTAACGAAATGATAGAGCGATCTGTTCAGTGAATCCCTGAGTAGAAAGGTGAAAAAACTTTTCGATGTCAAACTCATTTCTGAAAATTTTTTATATTCATTCCATTGTTCATTCGTATAATCATCTCGCATCGAGGAGAATTATTGTCTTCTCAGTACTGAGAGATAATCATTTGGTAATTCATAAATTTCGTGTTCCTCAACTATTTTTTTCTGAATTTTAACTACATGTTGGATAATTTGAATGAAGTACAGGGTGTTTCACGTAAGCGGGTCGTTGGATTATCCTTCCAGCAAATATGACTGATTTTCAAAATAGGAAGATTTATAGACGATTTCTCACCAATTATTTCTTCATTTGAACAAAATATACTTCATAATATTCTGTATGCTCAATCAATTCTGAATTCGACTATGTGAATAAAGTGGTAGTTTTAAATTTATTTCAAACAATTTCATTCAAAATCAACCTGAGGAAATTCAGATTCAATATAAGGAAAGTTTATCCACGTTGTCTATTGTTCTATATCGTTCCTGCATTTCTCCATTGCTCATTGAGTTTATGAAAAAACGTTCTATATGCGGAATATTTAATCTATTTGAATGCAGTGTTATAAGTCCTGCCTTGCCAAAACAGCATTTGTGTTATTATTGATATATTTCCGAAATATCACATCTTTCTTTAGGAGTGAACATATTGAAAGCTTTGAATGAAAATTTTATATTTTAGCTTTTATAATCGAAATTGAAAACTTTAAAATTTAAAATTGAACGAAAAGTCTATAAAACACTTCTGTTGTTGGAACCTTGTATATTAAATCATCCGGTTATATGTTTCGGCGTATTCCCATTATCAAACCAAAGATTCTGAAAAAGATTATACTCTTAGGTACAATATATTGTACCTAAGAGAAGTGTTTTATAGACTTTTCCTTCAATTTTATACTCAACACTTCAAAATGGGATTTTATGAGATTACTTTAAAATTTGACAATCAAATATTTATTGAACCACAGACAACATGGATATATTTTCCGAATATAAAATCTAAATTTCCTCAGGTTAATTTTGAATGGAATAGCTTGAAATAAATATAAAACTACCACTTTATTTACATATTAGGATTCATAAACTATTGAGTGTTCTGAAAATATTACACAACATTATGAAGTATGTTTTGCAAGAAAAACATTTCTGTTTTCTGGAGAACGAGAAGTCGAAATGAAGAAAAAATTGGTGATAAATTGACTCAAGATCTTCTTATTCGGAAAACCAGTCAAACTTGAAACGCAATTTTTTTTTGGGAAAACGGTTTTTCCTCAAAAGCTTTTCTTGCCTAAGTTTGAGAGTTTTTTCAATAACATATTTGGATAGCCCATTAAAAATACTACCATTGTGATAAGCCATAAAATCTAGTGACCCGCTTACGTAAAACACCCTGTACAGGTCCGATGAAGACTTCTTGGATTTGCTGGTTGATGCTAAGGAAGAAACCCTGATAATATCAAGGTGTTTTGAGAGCGAGAAAAATTGAAAAACTATTCACTTATAAACGCGAATATAAAACAGTACAAAATTCTGAATTGAAATTCAAAATAAACTGTTTTATCACCTTACATGATTTTAGTATTCAGTTTTCTACTAAAAGATTCGAATTACTTTTAAACCATTTGAAATATTTTGATTGCTTGTGAAATATTACACACTTGAGCTTGGCTTGACTTGATTTTAGATATTTATTAATTGACTTGAGATATCAAGCTTCTTGATATTACATGAGCTTGATATGCACGCGTCGCACGGAATATATTTCTGCAATTTCCTACGCGCATAGACTGAATAAGGGGATTCCTCGAACGCCAAGAGACTGAAGCATTCACCAGTGTGACTTTATTATTAGTTTTCTCACATTTCTATGAAATCTATTGGTAGATTTTGGTAGTTTCAGAATACTAAAAGCTGGAACCACATGGAAAATATAGGTTTGAAAAACCATTGGAATTAATTAATGTTTTTGTTCAATATAAAAAAAGACTCGAAAAACGAGAATATAGAAACAAAAAAAATATCACACACATCACAAAAAATATTACACACTTATACGTATTTATATAAAACTTAAAAGAATTGAATTTTTTCTCAGGAAAAAACAAAACGAATTTCACCGAAGTGCAAATATTGTAGGGCGGCATTTTATACTTTTTCTGAGAAATTCGAATTTCTACAAGTATTGAATAAATTTATTCAATTTCAACGAATTTCACAGATGATTTTTTATATCGAATTAACTAGGGTTGGGAGTGGGCGCATTCGAATTTGAAATAATGATTCATCCGCATCATCCGATTGTCTTCTTGAAGAAAAAAAAACAAAATGTTCGTTTTATAAAATCGAAACTCATCAGAAGAACTTGAAGCCGCAGGGTCCGCTCTAAAAGGGCGGAGGTGGCATTTTCTACTTTTTCGAAAAAATCGGAACTCCTATAAGAGTGGATTGGAAAAATGGCTATACGTTTCACATATAGCCAAATGTTTTATTCCTTTCATCAATATTGAATCTTTTTTAAAATTTTTTAGATTTTTTAGATCAAACTAATTGGTGTTGGCCATGGACGCATTCGAATTTAAAATAATGGTTCATCCCCATCAATTGATTGTTTTACTCTATAGAAAAAAATTTTCAAGCGTTTTATGAAATCGAACCTGGGCAGAAGAACTTGAAACCGCAGGTTTTGCTCTAGAGGTGCGGCACATATTGGAAGGAGGCATTTTCTACTTTTTCCGAGAAATCTGTATCACTAGAAAATTGTATTTAATCATTTTTTTTAACGAATTTCACACATGATATTTTTGATAGGTATTTTTGGTCAATAGATTATTTTTCATTTTGTTATGATTTATAGTGATTAATTTATGTTTCTATTCAAAAAAAGTTGATATGTTCGGTTCTTTTATACAATAAGTTTGATAAATAATAGTATACATAATAATAATAATACATAATAATGGCAGCAATACTCATAATATACCTAATAACAACAACATGCTTCAAAAAGAGGTCGAAAAAATTTCAAAATATAAGGACCTCGAATTTCAGATAAAGCGCCAGTGGGGAATAATATCAACGAGAACTATTCCAATTATCATCTCAACAACAGGAATAGTACCCAAAAATATCAAGAGAAATATTAAGCAACTAGGACTTAGTGAGTATATATGTAATATAATGCAAAAATCTGTTCTTTTAGGTACTGCAAGGACGGTGAGAAAATTCCTAGGAAGCGAAGGACAGGTCCAAGGATCGCGTGTAAGAGGACCAGAAGTTCGACGAGAACCAGGGGGGCCACAAAGACCGGACACGACCGAGCTCTACCCTTCTGATATTTTAAATATCTGGGATTGAGTGAATGTTCCTCTTAGCGAGGAGTGAGAAGCCGACGGCGAGGAGAAATCCTACGCGTATAGGGAAAAGTCGGGGCATGTATTGTGCAACAAGTGGGAAAAGTCCAACTTTTCTCGCGAGTGTGGAAGTTTGTGGCACGATCCTGAAAGGCAAGTGCCGCAAACACACGAGCGAGAAAAAGACTCCACATGTTGCACACTATAATTTTCCTACAACTGCAAAAATTTCAATAATTCAAGTAATGGACTTGATTCAAATCAAAATGGCCTTCGTTGACAGTATGTGTTACTTTATTGCGTTTCCATAGAAACGACTCAAAAGCCCAATTTCATTTGTCTACCAAGTGAGGTGTGGGCAAAGTGCCGTGAGGAAAAATATTTCCCACAGTATGAGCAATACATAGTTTTGAAATTGAGTGAACTATGAAGAATACGCTACTTTTCATAGCAGTTGTAGGAAAAAGTGTTTTTTGAAAAGTTGCTAGGTTAGGCGACAAATCTTCATATAAGATGCCTCATGTGTCTTAGATCCTGGATGGAAAATTATGAAATCAAACAAAGACTGGAGGTTTCTCTATTAAGAAACTTTATTTTCAATTTTTTTTCTCTTATGATTTATAGTGATTTTATTCACGTTTTTATTTAAAAAAAAAGTTGATATTTTCGATTTTTTCATACAATAAGTTTAATAAAAAAAAAGTGTTTTTTTGCAAGGTTCCTTCTCATTTCATCATTTTATTTTTATGTGACACTACACAATAAAACTGCTAAAAATCAAGTAGCTTGATATGATTCGAGTAGGTACTTGATAAATAAATACTTGACTTGACTTGAGATTGAAAAACAACTAATTGACTTGATTTCAAGTCAAATAACTTGAAAATCAAGCCCAGCCGTGAATCCCTAGCGGACATGGTTATAAGATTTTGTATGATTCAGAAAGACTACTCTCGTCTATCAGATAGAGGATAATGAATAGTTTGACAGTTAGCAGTTTCAATCGAACCTTCAGCACATATTCAATCAATAGGATTACCGGCTCAATTTTACCACGATCTTTACCTTATTTTCCGATGTGACATTTGCATATTCCGTCGTTGTAATTGCCAGTCCACCGTCGAACTCAGTTTGCGGGCACACTCCCGCCAACAAAACCGCACAGAACAGAATTAACACAAGCATAATAGCGCAGTTTTAAATTACACCGATTCACACTGAAGGATATTCTCGCAAAACCTTGTTACGAAAGTCATTCACAGACTGGCCAGACTGGATTTGATCGCGAACGAATTGATTCACGATATAAGTAGGGTAGGGATAGGGAATCCCGTAGAAGCAATTACTATTTCCACTATTACCGTAACAACTTGACGAATTCTTCGAAATCCCTGGTTAGATCCGGTCGCCTTAGATCAACTGTCTCTTCTATCCGATCAAGCATGCTATCACCGTGATCGTTTTCGAGTCATACTTTGACTCATACCTCGCTGATAGTGTGAGGAGTGAAGTGGTTTCCAAATATTCGGATTCTGGGGGGGAGTCCATATCTCGAAGAATTCATTGAATCAATAGATGAGATAATTATATGGAGGAAAATGTCAGTCTGACAATCGGCTACAAAGGGGAACTCCTTCCAGTTATAATGAAATGTTTTATTCATGAGTTATTTATTGTTTTGAAAATGTTGCGGTTCGAATAGATTTCACTTTTTTTATGTGAACTATTTCAATTAATTCGAAACGCAATCATGAATATGGAGATCAACAATTCATACAATTTGGAAATTGACTTGATATCAGTGACGGCTCGTCAGGGTCGGCAGGGTCGGCCGGGCCGACCCAAAAATTATCGGGAAATAGAAAATAGTTCTAGATATTCAATTCATTCAAACTCAATCGGAGTTATCGATTTCGATATCCAAATTCCCTCGGTAATGAATATTTCCACTCAGAACAGGAAAATATAACTTATACCGGCCAATATTTTCTTTCGGACCCACCTAATATTCGATTTCCAAAGCATCCAGCGTTGTTATTCCCTTTCATAAATTGTAACAAACCACAATCGTAAATGGTTACTTTTCGTAACATCACCCCAAACAAGTTATTCCAGAATTGTACGTAACACTGTAACATTAGGTCTGAAATGTAATACAAATGTTACAATTATACAATTGCAACTCCTGGAATGTCACTGAAAGCATCTCATCACGTTAGGTCGGCCAAGAGCCGATGGCGGAACCAGCGCTACCAAGAGCGCTACGTAAAGGAAAAGATACTACGACATACGCCCAGAATACGTCCACTCAGTAGAACGGCACAACAACTCGATGTTAGGTCGCTTCCCAATACACAGGGTCGGCTGGCCGGTTATCCTATTGCAGAGCGTCAAGCAGCAACTTTTCACAGTTTATTTCAAATATTTGATAATTAAATGAATGGTTAATTATGAGACATACCCATACACCGAAAGGTATCAAATGGGATACAGATTATATATATATATATAATTATGAGACATTATGTCTTGATCAGAAAAGAACTTATTTATGCCGTTCGATAGTAGCTATTGATTTTCAGATCATGAAAATATAATTAATATATTCAAATGAATGGTTGATTATGGGATATAACGTCTTCATCAGAAAAAAACTTATTTATGCCGTTCGATAGTAGTTAGGTATTGATTTTCTGATCATGTACTGGGACAATGCTATCTTCGGCAATTCAAATATGCTGAATGGTATTACGGAATTCATTTTCTCAAATAATATTGTTTCCGATGTTCCTGAATTATATAAGTTATTTTGTATGATTTTGTCCCTGCCACCAACATCCGCGTCAGTAGAAAGAAGTTTTTCAGCGCTCAAAAGAATAAAATCTTTCAGTAGGAACATGATGTCTCAAGACCGTTTAAATAACCTGGCACTGATAACAATCGAAAGAGGTTTAGTTAAAGAACTAGCCAGAGGAAACATTTTTTTCGAGAAAATAATTGATGACTTCGCGACAAAGAAAGATCGTCGAATTGATTTGATCTATAAAAATGAATAAAGGGTACGCAAGCTCATACATTTTCGACCAGAATACATGCGGTCATTTCCACAATATTATTTGTGGTCTTTATAAGATTTTTTTATATATTATACATTTATTTATATGTTTTCGTGAGAGGTTTTCTCTATGTTTATTCAAATATATATTTTATGTTGATAATTGAATATTTTATTATTTCTGTTTTTTCAAGAGTTTCATTTCATTTCAGTTTCCATTGATTTGAGAATTACATTTTTATATTGGGTTATAATAGGGCTATTCTAGGTGAGGTTTCCCATTAAAAACAAAAAACCAACGCGTCCTCTTGGGTGACGTGGAAATCTATTTGTTTATATATATTTATTTATATAGTTATAAGTATGATAAGGGGTGTGAGAAAATTTATTGTATATATATGTGTGTGTGGCCGACCCACATCTCGAGGGCACGAGCCGTCACTGCTTGATATTTCTTAGATGTCGAATCTATTTTCTTTTTTGAAAGATCCGTAAATTGCAATAGGTACTGTGTGGATCTCGGAAAGTCGAAACTCTTTATCAATTTGATGAATTAAATATATAGGGGAAATGTGGACCAAACGTCATATGCGGACAAAATGAACTTTTAAATTTTTTCAAAGTGGTGCCGTGAAGCTCGGGGTTTCACAGTGATTCATTTTCTGCTAGTGATGATGGCAATCCTGCGAAGAAATTGACATCCTACTGTCTGGTGCAAAAGTTACAAATGTGTTTACGTCGGTTGAATTTTTTTTGTTCACTTGGTTTCTGAATTGCTTCTGGAGAGTGTCATTACGATATTCGTTGTTTTTTTAATGTATTCTTGTTGGTAATGTTATGACGTAATAATATGTATGAGTTTTGAGATGAATATTAGTTTTGTTTTGAAATTATGCTTCAATATCATAAAAAGTATGTATCGGACAAAATGACATACTATCCTGATGGACGAAACGACATAGTATGTCATTTTGTCCGAGACATGTCAAGAAAATATATTTTTGGAAATAATATGAAATTCTGTTGATTGATTTTCATGTGAGCTCATTTTCATTATGCTTTGAACTCACTTTGCACGTACCATACGTGATATAACGAGAAATCCTGGTATACAATATCTTGTAAAGAATACGATATCCTAATGAAATTCTTTTACCACTTCCTCGGTGACAAGGAATATGAAAGCCAGAAGCTCGCAAATGCACGTTAACGCCTTATTTTGACAAAACCAAGGCTAAACCTGCTGCGACCATTCCACCCAAGAAGAAGAAACAAGAAATTACTGAAACATTATTCAATGATTAAAAAACCGTATGGTACAAAAAACAAGGCCGTTCAAAAATAAAAAAAGTCGTTGACGATGAAGAATTCGACACTGAATTAACAATAAAAATGAAGATATCGATGACTGCCCCTGCATTTATTGCAATGACGTTTTTTTTCGTTTCATACCTGACTCTGACAATTCACCAGAGAAAGAACTTGATGACAGTAAGCTTCAATGATCATCAATAATATAGTACCAGAAATAGAGGAAATTGGATTATTTTTCCTCGAACAATAAAAACGATAGGTCAGAGGTCACATACGTACCTAGCCCCCTTTATTTACAATAAGGTTCCAACAACAATAAAAAGTTCTGCAACTCTCAATGAATTCAAGAGGAAAATCAAAAATTGGTTGAAAATGATGTCAGCAAGAGTGGTCGAAGAAATTCTCTGTATGAAAAATTCATTTGTGCATGTTTAGATAATGTACCTGCTCGCTCAGTTTTTCTTCCCTTTCAAGATGAGATGTATTTTCTTTTTATACAGGGTGGCCATTTGAAAACGAAACAGACGAGATTACAGACGAAATAAAGTTTTTCGATAGAAATGCTCGGACAGGTCGATTTCTGTTTCGAGGGGGATAACTTAAGATGTAGGTTACGGACGCATAGCGCTTCATCCCTTGCTGCTACAACCCCCACCCCCAATTTTTGAATAGGGAAGATGGGGTGAGTGATACCTCAATTTAAAGGTATTTTTATACTGATTTCAGCACAGTAATTGTTTTTTCATTTTATGCATTAGTTCTCGAAATATTCATGCGTTAGTTAGTTAGGAAGGAAGCCACAGTCATGGTTGTTTTGAAGCTCAAAATGTCGATTTTTCACAAAACACTACAAGTGCCATGAAAACACCACTTCATTTTCAAATACTTAGTTAAGAATATTTCGAGAACTAATGCATAAAATGAAAAAACAATTACTGTGCTGAAATCAGTATAAAAATACCTTTCAAATGAGGTATCACTCACCCCATCTTCCCTATTCAAAATTTGGGGGTGAGGGTTGTAGTAGCAAGGGTTGAAACGCTATGCGTCCGTAACCTACATCTTAAGTTATCCCCCTCGAAACAGAAATCGACCTGTCCGAGCATTTCTATCGAAAAACTTTATTTCGTCTGTAATCTCGTCTGTTTCGTTTTCAAATGGCCACCCTGTATATAATCGGGATTTGCTTCTCTTTGAGTGTCCTTTTGTTTTTGAGTAAATGAAATAATAATTTCTCACACAAGGCAGATCCAGTGGCTTGCCAATGGATGTGCCTTCGGGAAAGATATATATTTTTTTCTAATGTTTTTTTTGACATTTTGAGAGTTAATGGAACTCTTGTTAGTTTAATTAGTACATAATGTTATATAGATTGTAAGAAAGTTTTGTATGTGGTTCAAATAAACATTTTAATTATTATTAATTATTATTATACCTGGTGAGCAGTGGCTGCGTTGCATGGAGTGTTTTCACTGGGCTTATACATCGTATGCTGTCTCGAGAACCAAAACCTTCATATTTTCGAACTGCATTCAAATATTATGTTTATCATTATGTCTATTACTAGTATGTCATTTTGTCCTTAGTATACGGACAAAATGGATTTTGTTAGAAGTCAAAATAATTTCTTATATCCTTCATTTTTTTTTGTTTACTTCAATTTATAATTCAGCTTATAATACTTAAAAACAATTAACGAAAGTTAGTATTTAGTACCAAAATAGGAGTATTATTGCAATAACTAAAAATATATTATTGAAAAACAAAACAGTATGTCATTTTGTCCGCATTTTTCCTACCTATTTTGCTTGTCATGACTCGGGTTGATTTACCTAATGACTGACATTTATGTTTCCGAGAAGGGTTTGAGAATGCATGTAGTTCGGTTCCTGATGGTAGATACTCAAATTCCCGAAGACGGTTGAAAGTCTAGCAGGTCAGTTTGAACTAATATTTCGATAAGTGTAAATAAAATAAATTTTCACTAGAAGGTCCTTGTTGCAAATTTCTAACTTTCAAATATAGATGTTTAAATACCTACATCATAAGTAAAATTGAACTCGACACAGAAAAATATTGAGTACTCGTACTGCCTAAAGTTGTTCTACGATTTGCGCAAAAAAAAAATTATTGAAAGAGCTCAAATTCAAGAGCTCTCTTCTAGAGCTTCAGGATGTTGAATTGATTTAATGAACCAAAACCTACTCGATTAACGGAAATTTTTGAACTATCGTTTTGAAAAGCTGTAGGTGTGAGTCAATAGATGTTCCGTTTAAATTTCGTTATTGGCAATTTATGATTCTAATATGAATATCATTATCACGGATCGCAGGTCAATTTGTTTGAGACCGGAAGGGATGTCGGAGATTAATTTTTTTGAGAAATTATTATCCAACAACAAACGGAAGTACCTACTGAAGATGAATGTAGGGTGGAACGCAAAAATAAATTTGAATTGACCTTGCATATTCCAATATGAAGTTTTCATCATGTAATATACTAATTTTGAATGCAAATCAACAGGGTGACATTTTTTCTGGAAGGGTGCCTGATTTTTCCCTTCAGAAATATTTTTTGGTGAACCGCTGGTAGTTTAGCCAAATGTAAAAAGAAACTCTGGTCTATTACTACACTTTTGGTTTGTTATACCTAGTTTTATTGTATCTGCTATCGATTTCGAGAAAAAAAATATAAACAGCTCTACATAGTATCCTCACGAATATCCAAATTATTATAAAGATCCAGCTAGTAAGCTGTTATGAATGAATTATATGAATTATTTTAAGTTTTGGTGCTTATTTACCCACTCCGTAGCGAAGACGATTCGATAAACTGATATAAGCGTCACTAAAAACACCCTGTATCTCGAGAACAAAGCGTTTGCGGGCTCATGTTCATGGGACTTTTTATTATTAAAATTAGCCAAGGAATATCTCATTTTTCTCCGTGAATCTAATTCAGGAACATCCAGTATAAGGTAGGAACAAACGAATTGGTAAAAAAAAAATTATTTCGAGTAAATTGGTTCGAACTTCTTTTTTTCCCATTACAGATATGAGTAAACGTGGTCGTCAAAAAAATTTTTCGATTACCCCCCCCCCACGAAAAAAAAAGATCCACGCCCTTAAAAGTTACTTCATATCTATGCCCCATTCTTGAGTTAAACCTTCAGCTACTAACCTAGCACGATAAACTAAGTTGTTTTCTGAACTTTTAATTTTGAAAACCAACTTACAGTCAACGATGGTTGGATTATTGGCGCATCCACCAATTCCCAGGAGTCGTTTTCTTAGAATGAATACATTTCTTCTATCATAGCTTGGTTCCATCTGTGCTTATCTGGTCTTGATAAAGCTTCTTTGACGCTTATCGGTATATCGTCAATTTCACCCTTGCAAACGTAGGTGACGTAATCTTTCAATCTCTTGTTTGGTATTCTGACTCTCTCAGATCTACGAGGGATATTTGTTTCTTCATCATCCGAGTCTAGGGTAACTACTGATTCTTCTTTATCGTCTGTTTCTCCCACTGAATAGGTCTCATCTTGCTTCTCGTCCAAGCCAATGTTTTGATCGACTAAAATTTCTTTAGCTTCTTTTTCATGCATGCCTAATCACATCATGACTGGTTATGATTCTTCCGATAGTAGGATCATATGATCTATATCCTTTAACGTTATCTCCAAATCCAACAAGCATAATTTTCTTGGATTTCTTATCACATTTCAGTGGATTAGCTTCTGGATCATGAACTATAAACTCACTGCCTAATATTCTAAGGTAATTAATATTAATATGGCTTTTTACCTTACCAGATTTTGAATAGGGTTCGCAAATTTAGACCTCAAGCTATGCATCTATTTCTGAGATATATGGCTGTATTGACAGCCTCGGCCCAAAAATTTTATGGAGCTCAGGATCAAATAACAAGCACCTGGTTTTTCATATTTTCTATGGTTTCGTAATTTGTGTAATATATTATATCGATTATATGACTCATGTTCTGATGAACCAATAGAATCCGTAAAATTCCCATAGTTAAGTCGTATTGATAAGTGATTATACAACTTGACGACGTGATATAATCGTGGTGTTTTTCCTCCTGTCATATTGGGATCATTTCCATAGTAACCATCTTGGACGTTCGCCAAAAAAATTAAAGTCAAGCTTAGTAAAATGTAATTGAATTATCAAAATGTAGTGTTTTGGTTATTGTTATTGAAATTATTCGTTATATAATCGTAACGTATTCCAACTCGAGCATAGACAATATATTTCGATTATACGAACTTCTTCACTCGACGTAGTTCGCGAAACACAACTCGAGCTGCGCGAACTACGTCTCGTGAATCGGTTTATAATCGAATATTGTCTATGCGCTTGTGATATCATAACTGAGTAGATTGTATGCTAAGTTGACTATTTTTTCGTATTGTTTGGAAGTTATATGCAGTTTAGCAGTTTTATTGAATTAAATCAGTTTATTTTAACTTTTTTTAGCAATTAACGTATTTGATCGATACAAGACACTTTCCATAATTTAATGTATTCTCTCTATTTTTTATTAGAGAAGCTGGGCTTCAAACATCATTTGAACCCACCCTGTATCCACTATTTAACGGAGAACTGAGAAATTCCTGGCATTCCCAATATTATTTCAATTTTGTGGATTTCTGTAATTTCACTATAATTTAAATTCTTGGTTATCTGATACTAGCGCAAGAAGAGGTGCTATACATCCCTATTGAAAAACCCTGCATAACCACATAGTTATTGAAAGATCATACTTGAAAATAAATGTTGAAGGAGCTGAATAAATTAAATTAAAGTAGCTAAGAGAAATAATTTATTGAAGAAAACCAAAATTTCTTATATAATCTCATATCATATAACTCAACAACAAAAACATAACAAATATCTCACAAAACTTATCCCTCGTAAAAAAAAAACATGAAGACATCATATATCAGTGGGAGGATTGAAATATTCCCAATGGTGTGTATGAACAGTCCTGCCGTCACCATATCCCAACAATAACAACCCTGCGATAAAAACTAACAGAACCACAACAAGAACTTGAACATTTTGCCTATTGGTGTCCGAATCGGGATCACTCGAAATTTTGCTAGTCACCTCGTCGATTAGTCTTTTGAGTCTATTGCGAGCAACCGTACTACACGCTACAGCTAACTGACCAGTCAACTGGGGTATCGAAGGCTCTGGAGATCTCACCCTCCTTCTTGGTAACGGAGCACTGGTGGACTCGGAGGAACTCGATTTCGATATCGTCGTTGGTCGATGATGCCGCTTTCTTCTAGGAACCATAGGAATGTCATCAGGTAAATCCTCAACGTAATGTTGAGCTCTCAACGCATAAAAGGCAGCAGGAGGTTGTGAAGGGATGTAAGGTACTTGCGGTTGAGGAGGCCTAGGAGGAGGCTCGTCATCGACCTCTGGTTCCAGAAGTTGGAGAGGTTGCAGAACATTAGGAACCATCTCATCGTTTTGATCATTTGGAGTCTCTAATTGCTCTGATTGTTCGCAGACACTCATTTTCTTCTCAGTAGACCTGGGAGGTCTAAGAGGAGGTTCTTCATTGATCGATTCTTCATCGACATTTTCATGTAAATTTGAAACCTCTTCATCCTTCAATTCATCTTGGATTGTAACCGAATTTTCAGAATTTGGAACAATTGATTCGAACATTTCAGTTTCTTCTTTTGCCATTCCATCCACTGAAACTTCTTCCTCAACTTTCGAGATGTCCTCTTCCAACGTGATAGATTCACCAACTACAGGTTCGATATTTAATATATGTTTTTCATCCTCTATCTTCACATCTTCTGATTCCACACTCTTAATAGCGTTGACTGTCGCAGAAGCTTCATGTACTATATCATCAACATATTCGACAACATTGGCATCACAGACAACACTCGTCGATGGAACAAACTCTTCTGGCGCTTCTTCTGTTGGTAAATTTTCTTCCATTTTGGAGTTTACGATCAGCGTTTGCTCATTTTCATTTTCAGTAGATGGAACAAGAGTAATGCTCGAATCTTGGCTTTCAGAAGTTTCAAGGACGTGAAAATCTATCGGAGTTTTTTTTTCTTCCACGTTTGTCCCATTGGCATCCACCTCCGGGTTCTCCTCTTCTATTATGGATGGTTGTTGTCTCGAAGATTCCTTCAGCTGTTCCAGTAGTTTTCGTACTATATCAGGTTGTAGCTCAAGGTCAGCTAATCTCAGTGTTCCGCTCTTTGAACTGATATCGTGAGAAGATATACTTCCACTCTCGATTTCGGACACAACAATTTTGTTCGCCACAAGTTCGTTGACAGTTAGTCTGTCTACGTCCAAGTCTGAAACTTGTAGTTTTTGAGTCTTCAGTACGTCCACACTTTCTGCTCTCAGGGACGAAGACCTGGGAGGCCTTTGTGGTTCTTTTTCATCTGATGCTATTGTTTCCATGTCAAAAGCTGCTGTATTCGCTTCGTCTGATGATTGTGCTTTCTGATCTGAGGAATTTTCTTTTTGAAGATGTTCCTCTGGGACATTGATGTCTTCTTTAACTACCACATTCATTTCTGTTTGAATATTTGGATTCCTTAGGTTATTGAAATTTTCTGGTATTTCTGAAAATTCGTCTTCATCACTCGTTATTGGAATTATCCTCTCATGGGACATATCGGAATCTGGAAGAATTCTTGCACCGTTCAAAGGTTCAACCAGTAATTGACCGTGAGTGATCGTTTCTTCTTGGTACGAGTACTGCGTTGGTGTTATGAAAACTCTCTCGATTATTGTAGGATGCTCATCAGTTTCATCTGTAATCTTCTGTAACTCATTTTTCCTTAATGCTGATGGTGTCATAATCTTGTCTGTTTCTTCATGTATCATCTCTTCGCACTCGAAGTCCGAAGGCAATGGTTCTGTTTGGGTAGATACCTATGGAAATAACGAAAATTACAATTACTTATACATTATGTGAGGAATCAGAATAGATATTCAGAGAGCTTGCGTGAAATAATTATTTTTCTGCATTTATGCAAAAAGCAAAACTTTATTGAACTATATTTAGTGGAAAAAGAAGTTCTTTATTGCACTAGTGCGATAAAGTTTTTATTGCACTCATCTGTCATTCTACTTCAACGTGCTGTCATCATGACAAACAAATATTTCAGCTTGAAGGAGATAACGATGTACAGTTACCAAGTACTAGTACGTTTACAGCAGTAACAAATCAAGAAGTGGATTTAAGAAGTACTTCACTACGAAATATTCATATTGAAAATTGCACCAATTGTTCATTCACTTTCATCATTAAGGGTAAACATAAAGTTTGGGTTAAATTAAAAAGGTATTAGTTCCTGTTTCAATGCAAATCGATATTAATAATAAAGTATTCAAGTTGTGCTTTTCATTTTCCTAAACCTAGTGCCGCACCTCAATAAATCATTTTTTGCTTTTTGCTTTTGTATGAAACTCGTGCAAAAATTTTTTATTGCATTCGACGTGTTGTCCAACTCGGCCTAACGGCCTCGTCGGACAATTTCACGTCGAGTGCAATAAGCATTCACTTTTTGCACTTGTTGCATAAATAACTATTCTGTCATTGAATTGATAAACTTTTACAATCAAGCAGCATTTAAGCATTACATGTCTTTGAGTGTTTTTACAATGCTTTGTTTTATGTACCGGGTTTTTCACCATAATTTGACCCCCCTTTAACTTTGTTACTAAAAGAGTTACAAAAAAATGTTTTTCACAAGAGTTTCACGAAATCGACTAGGGTTTTTGAAAATGATTTTACGAAACGAAATATATACAGAATGGGCAACATATTGATTGCAACTTCATTTTTTCAAATAAAACACCCTGTATATTTTTATATATTTGACTAGCTCTTTTTCCCCTGATTTCGAATATATAACATATTTTCGGCCTATCTCTCTCATTCTGAGTACCACAGAGTTTAAAATTTCAAGAACCGCCTGGCATGCTCAGTAATCATTTTTCAGGTGGTAGGCTACGATAACTCAAATTGTCATTTTTTGAGTTATCTCGTTGGCAACGATATGACATACGTTTTTCACTATAAATTGGAATTGGATGATTTGTATGCAACTCCATATATTCTCTGCTTGTAGTTTTCTTATTCTTATTGTTCTTCACATAAAGTGAAAATATTTCAAATTTTTCCACTTCTGTGTAATGCATATTCGATTAATAATTTCATTCAATAACAAATGTATGTCATATATCGTTGCCAAAGAGATAACTCAAAAAAAGGCATTTTGAATTATTGCAGCCTTCCACTTGAAAACTGATTACTTAGCTTGCCAGGTGGTTTTTAAAATTTGAAACTCGGTGGTACTCAGAATAAGACAGATAGGCCAAAAATATGTTATATATTCGAAATCAGGGGAATAAGAGCTAGCCAAATGTAGAGAAATATACAGGGTGTTCCATTTGAAAAAATGAAGTTGCAATCAATATTTTGCCCATTTCGTTCTGTGAAATTATTTTGAAAAATACTAGTCGATTTCGTGAAAATTTTGTGGAAAACATTTTTTTCTTCTTTTAGTAACAAAGTTATCTGACTAACACCGAAAAAATGTGAGGGGTGATTCTGTAATGAAAATTAAGGTGAGTATTTGGAATGAAATTTTTTGAAGAACCTCCCCCGGAAAAGTTCTCTCATCTTTGTTATTTTTAGAACGCTATTCTTCTGCCTATGGTACCAAAAACTATAATAAAAAATTTCATATTATAATTTTCTCATCACTTGAAACCAAAAATATACTAGAATACTAGAATTAAAACTCTGATCCACGTTGAATACTCAAAAGGATTCAAGAATATGTGTGATTTCATATATTTTTTCCGAAAGAATCTCGAAAATCAATCCAGAACACCAATTTTCATTGAAAAATATAAATTTTAATGACTTGTACTCTGAACTTTACCTCTGTCTCATCGATTTCAGTCTTCTCATCTTTAACATCTCCTGCTCTTTCCATTTCAAGATTGGACCTTGACGTAATATCACCCAGCGGCTTCGATCTCGACCTCGGCGGTCGAGGCGGCGCAGGAAGTGGTCTATTCTGGATCTTCTGGATTACCTCTCCAGACTGCAGATCTCTATCGTCCTCAATCTCGATATATTGGCTTACGTCCACATTTTCCTTCTCTTCGTCCGTCATGTTCCTGCTGGGTTTACGAACCGGCCTGCTAGGTCCAAGAGTGCTGTAGTTCCTCAATGGTCTTTCAGGAGGATCTTTGCTCCCTTGGGACCTGGGAACTGTGCAGAACTTATGTTCCCAGTTCTTATTTTGGTTCTTGTCGACGATGGCGTATCCCATCGAGTCCCTAAGGTCCTTGACGCAGGGTTCTTCGACGACAGGCTCCCTAAACTCCTCGTCAAACATAATCGAGTCCATCCTGCCAAGGATGGAATCTCTGTCTGCTTGCGACGTTGTCCTGGACATCGATCTAGTCTTGGAACGGCTTCTTGTGGGTGGTTTAGGAGGACGCGGAGTTTCCACTTGGTTCGGATCCTGGTTATGTCCTATATCTGACGACAAGAAAACATCTTCGTTGGCGTACCCGTTCATCTGTCAAAGATAGAAATGGATCAGTGTGGAGGATCTCAATTTCGTTTGGAGGTATATTATGTGAATGAGAAAGGTGGTACATTGTGATATACTTTTCAAACTGGTATCAACAGAGACGTTGTTACATATTTACATGTTGCTTAATATATCAAATTCACTGAAAAATATTCTACATCAAAACAAGATATGCAAACTACTTGGTACTATATTCTTAAGTAATCGTAAATAATATTTTAGCACTAAATAGTGCTGAATACTATTATTTGGCATTGTCAGCTTTTTTGGAAGCATTATTTCAGTATTCGTCTCTTTTCGAAAGACCAGAGGAGGAAAGCTTGTATTGAAGCTATACTCAAGTTATAGCTTCCACTTGGGCTGCCGACGTTCAGAAAATAAGCAAATATTGAGACATTACCTACGTTCTTGGTATGATTTCTTTGAAAGAATTATGAACGTTGAATAGAAGTTACATGAAAATTCTTAATATTAAATATGTTACAAGTATTTTGATTACCCAAAAATGAATTCCAACAATGTTATCAAAATAAAATTCTCATAGACTGAAGGACTTCGGTCGATGGCCAATAATAACAGTTCATCACTATTCAATATTCTCGAAACCACAAATCAGGCCAATACCTTAAAAATCTAATGAATTAATTGATATTAAGACTAAATGTACCTTGCGAAATTTCTGTATTATCATTCAGTTTCCTCTTTTGAGAGCTTTGCCTTAAAAGCTCGCCAATTTTATGCACTGAGAATTTTCTGCGACTTATATTTGCGATATAACCTAAACTTCTTTACTGACATTCATCACAGAAGTAGAATCTTAATCGAGAATTTCATAGATTAATTTTCCTACTTTTCAATGTGATGAATATGGAAAACAATATTTTATGTTTTGTGATCACTTTTTAATAGTCACTTTGATTGGCAAAACGGAATTCAGCACAAATTAAATTTTGTGGTAGAGTGTGGTTACTTGGATATAATAATATCGTAAAAAGTCCACTGTGAACTCGACATATTTAATATTCAAATTATAACTTGACAACGTTGCAGAGTTCATGAGCTCAGGTATAAATAACAATTCATTATTCGCTAAATATTGAAAAGTGCTATTCAGACCTACCATCCCATAAAAATGCTTTCGGTTGAAAGGTATGATTGATTGATATGTAGCTATTGGTGCAAATGGTAAATAGTTCACATGAGGAATACTATAGATGGTCACTGTCCTCAAAAACAAGAAACAATATATTTAAATACAAGCAAACTCACTCGTTAGAGGCAGATATAAATAAATAATAATATAAAATAGGTATGAAAGAAGAAAGCATAATTTTTTTTCAAAACCTGAAACAAAGTTCTCATACAAGCTTCAAACTTCTGAGAGATGTCACAGAGGTATAGAAAAAACATTGGATATATCGAACATCGGTTGATATAAAAACTATTAAGAATTTCAGTCAGTAGGTAAGTCTGGCAAAAATCAATCCCAGAAAACGTGTTGACATCGAAGTGATTAGATTGAATTAGATTAGAGGAAAGATCATCCAACCTCGCAAGCACCATGACCTGTAGTTCTATTGTGCTTCCCCACGCTGTTTACCAGTCAGGCAATAATATCTCACTGAACTTTATCACCTTTCTGAGGGCTACATAGATCACTTTTTCTGGCTTTGAAATCCAAGACCCAAGATGTTCTATCCTTTTCCGGTGAACAGCTTTTCACATTCACATAGCAAGTGTTTGGCTGTCTGAGTGGCTTCTTGACAGAAGCGACATGTGTCCTCAGACGCTTTTTCCATGTTATTCAAATGATACTTCACGGGACAATGTCTGTGAGCTCGGCCGTCAGTTTCCTCAGTTCCTGTTTACTAACTGAGAGAACTTCTGAGTTCAGCTCGACGAATCGAAGTGATAGACACCTTCTAATCTTTCTCTCCGAACAGATTGATCAATGTCTGTAATTTTTGAGTTTTGGGTCGGGAAGGTCACAAATATTTTCCATTTTATATTAGCGGAGTGCTCAATAAATATTATTATTATTACTTTCTATAAATGCTGAAATCAATTCATTAGCTCTCAATAAAGCAGCACCATATGCTACTCTTCAGCACTGTCAAGTGATCAGATCTTACGACTACCTGAGAAAATACTATCTTTTGATACTATTGATATTTTTCGATGTACACTATTTATCAACACCATCAACGCATAACCAACGATGACAACCAAATGAACGGAATTATTCTGTCACAAAATACAATAATGTGCTTCTTTTTTTTAAGTATAAGGTAATTAATTTTCCATTTTTATACTAGCCGAGTGCTAAATAAATATTATTATTATTATTTTTCACAAATGCTGAAAGCGTTTCATCAGCTCTCAATAAAGTAGCGCCATATGCTACTCTTCAGTACTGTCAAGTGATCAAATCTTACGACTACCTGAGAAAATAGTATCGTTTGATACTATGGATATTTTTTCGATGTGAACTATTTATCGACACCTTTAATGAAGTAGAACTATTCGACAATTCCGTCCTAAATGAATACCACTTTCAACGCATAATTGAACCAACGATGACAACCAAATGAAGGAAATTATACTGTCACAAAAATACAATAATGTGCTTTCTCTTTTGTGATCACTTGATAGGTATTAGGCAATTAATTTATTTTTATACTAGTCAAATGAAGGAAATTATACTGTAACAAAATACAATATTGTGGTTTCTCTTTTGTGATCACTTGATAGGTATTAGGTAGTTAATTTCCCATTTTCATACTAGCCAAGGGCTAAATAAATATTATTATTGTTATTTTTTTTTTACAAATGCTGAAATCGTATTCATTAGCTCTCAATAAAGCAGCGCCATATGCTACTCTTCAGCACTGTCAAGTGATTAAATCTTACGACTACCTGAGCAAATAGTATCGTTTGATACTATTGATATTTTTTTCGATATTAACTATTTATCAACGCCTTTGATGAAGTAGAACTATTTGACAATTCCATCTCAAAATGAATGCCAATCTGAAGCCTATATAATACTGTACCCTAAGTGAGCTCACATTGAAATATCAGTTTCTCTAAGACATACATTTACAATAAAAAAAGAGGTGCATGTATAGAAAAGAATTCAACAAGAAAATTACTTTAAGTATACTCACGGTGTGTTTATCATCATTCCTATCATACTCCTCAAATATGGACTCATGCTCCGAAGCGTTCAAACTCTTCAAGCTTTTGTGCTTTCTAGGTGGTGCAGCCGGTATGGGTTCTGAGGCTCTACGGTGGGCATCATGGTGGTCAATGACTTGCAGCCGGTGCGGGCTGTAGGGTTCTGACACCCGGATATTCGGATGTTCAATACCTCGCATTCGCTCGTTCTCGTAATGACGAAGTATTTCTTCTTCCTGTTCGGGTGAGTACTCCGCTCCCTCCGCAGAATCTAGAGGTATGGTCTCTACGAATGGTACAGGTTCGGGTTCTGCTCTTCTTCTCCTCTTACTTTTTCTCTTAGGCCTGATGGGTGGCATGAAATTGTAATCTTCATTCTCCGATTCAGGCTCGTACCTATAAGTGGAGAATATTTTTTGGAGAAGGTTAACTGCTCACTCAATTTTCGAATATAATATAATTATTTAAGTGAGAATTGATATAATATGGTTAAGAGTTGATCAAAATCAAGTTCAATCAAATTCAAATCATAGGAATGTCTGATCAATTCACAAAATTAAGTGACTGATCTATGACAAAATGAATACAGTATAAAGAATATGGATATATTACAAAAATTCATTTCAATTCGCATTGAAAATATATGTACGATAAGATTATTTTACATGATATATTATTAATTCACCTTCGAATGATTTTTGTAAATGAACATATCATATTATATATTATTGTGAATAAACATATTATTATATTATAATAAATATTCATGCCAGCAAACCCCAGGCGATTCATTAGATTTAATCATCAATGCATATGGATGAATCCCAAAAAAAATATTTTTCTTGTCTCTTTACTATTGAACCGCTCTTCAGTTCTCTTCGATATTCGAAAGTGCTTCGAATAAAATTGAAAAAATATCATATTGTAGGGAATTGTCAACCGAGAGAGCACTTCGTAGGCTTTATGACACCTACCAAAAGATATGATTAAACATAGGCTATAGAAATATGTTTGCTGCCGAATATAGGAAAAATATAGAATTGATTTTTTTTTACTATCTGCTATCTGCATCATATTACATTAAGTGGGTCCCAAAAAGCAAAGTCATTTCTAAAATCAAAGAAAATAAAATTTGGCTAGTAGGTATAAAATTTCACATAGATTACATGAATGAAGTGAAGAACCTTGCTACAAAACTCTGATTCATTTCCAAAATTTTGGGCGATATACCTACACAGACGATAATTTACGTTAGTGATATTGCAATATGAAAATTTTCATTTTTTCCTTCAATTTGAAGAAATAGAGAGATTCTGAATAGGTAGAAACTATCCTCATATAAATTCTTCGTGTAAAGTGACAGTGCTAAACGGTAAATATCCTTCATCTTTTTATTTTTGAAAATTCGAAGAAATATTTCAAATATAGGTAGGTCATTTGAATTTCGTATTTATAAGAAATCGACCAATACGGATAAATATGTTGCAGTTGACACTCGATGGATCCTTGATCCTACGAAACAGCTAGTTTTTCATCAAAGATTTCATCAAACGAAAAAAATTCCATATATTGAATACAATGTAGCACTTTGGAAATAAGCAAAAATTTTTTTTCTCTAAATTCCAAAAAAAAGTTGGAGCATTGGACACTGAAAAAAAAATCCGTATAAATTGATATCGAAAATTTAGTAAATGAATTAGATTACCTAACGTCACTCAATATTCTGATAAAGTTACTGAAAAAAACGCGTAAGTCCCATAAGCAATAACAATATCGAAACAGATCTAAACTCTTCGTGGGAAACAATTGAAAAATCAGTGCTAACACACCCCTTCCAAAAAAGCAAAGTTATAACATTACCTCAATCGTTCCTGCGACGCGTGTGGCGTTTTCCTCCTCTTCGGTTTCTTCACCTGCTTCTTTTTCGTTTCCGGCAAGGATTGATTGGACGCCCTGATCTCTTCATAATTGTAGGTGTGGATGTCAGCCAGAGCGTTAGTAGGCGATCTGAAGGCTTCTCGAATTTCCGTGCTCAGATATTTGCCCATATCGATGTTATCTTGGGATATACCTTTCTCCCTTAGGAAGAACTGGTCGGAGTCTATCTCTTCCAGTACTCCTCTTCTGTGTTGTCCCAGTGAACTGACTGATGAACCAACGTCCCTGCTGTGGTTTGTGTCGAAGCTGTCTGTCTGTTGTAATCTACCCCTACTGATATTTCAAACATTATTTTGTATTTTGAGTATATTCGTGAAAAAAAGTCATTACAAAAGAGGTAAAACTATGATTTTGTGAACATTTTGAAAAGGACTAATGAAGTACTTCCTTCCGACGAAAACTGAAGCTATTGTAATATTCTTAACTTCTACTGATCGTTCAATCGTTCTCACAAGACCGCACATCATTTTGGTCCCTCCTTCTCTAAGAAATATTGACAGATCATGAGAAAGTCACGTGGTGTTGTTTCCTCTTAACACCCTGTATCTTGAAAACAAAGCGTTTGCGGGCCCATGTTTATGAGACTATTTTTTTCTTGAAATGAGTATTATTTCATTTTCGTTTGTCCCTCCAATTCAGGAACACCTTGTATATCATCTAAATGAAAGAGATTGATTCTGACTTCAGTTTTAGATCACATAGACGAGAACCTAAAGGTTAAAGAAGACCAGAATCTTTATCCTTTTAATTTTTTAAATATCCTGTTTCTCTCAGCAAAAAGTGAGACTGTGAAGAGAGTTTTCTTTCCTACGGTAGAAGGCTAATGTCATGATAATAATAAAAATAAATGCACTATGGAATAACCTCAGGCAGGATATAGGTGAATACAGGTCAAAAACAGAATAGTTTCAATCTCTTGAATTACTAGACCGTTTGAGAGAAGAGATTTTTGCGCAATATAAACAGAAATTCGAAATTTTGAACTCATAACTTTGTCATTCAATACGAGCAACTCAAGTAACTTACTTCTGCCTGTTTGGCACGAAAGGAGTCTCTGGTGCATCCAAATCTGTCACCATTTCCGGCTCCATTTTCTCCTTTTCGTAAGCTTCGAATATATACTCCTCATCTCTGACTTCCTCCCTCTGTAAGTCTTCTTCTTCTTCACGATCGTTCTGTTCTTCGACTTCGCCATTTTGAGATCTGTAGAAATTTCCATGATCCCATCGACTCTCCTCTGGTTCGGCAGCTGCAGCAATTGCTTCTCTGCAATGAAATATCAATATTTTTACCATTGGTTTATCATTTCCAATAATAAAACTTTGGAATATCGTTCCAGGCAGAAAAAATTCAACCCGCTAAAATTTTCATCCAAAAATCGAATACAGACAAGAACCGTCTGTCCGCCCTCCAAATTTTTTCTCCGGAACTATAAAAGCTCTCTGCATGGAATCTAGTACAAAAATAAATTACTATAATGCATGGAATCTCTCATCTGGAATACGAAAACAAGAATATCTAAAGCAACAAACAAGAAGCCTAAATTAAAAATATTCAATTTAACAATAATTTATATTCATGAAATTAAGTATTATTTAATGAAGTATTATATCCTAACCAGCAAATCATCGGAGATAACCCACTCGACTTTTTGGGGGGTTACTTGGCTCAAAATATTCATATGAGATGCCTGAAAATTTAGGAAACCTGAAAATGAAAAAAAATTGATATGGCAAGCTGTTAAGCTCGGTAACACCGGTTTGGTCGAATATGAGGGCGGATTTTTATGATCATGTCGGTTATTACCAGTATGGAAGAAGATCTTCTACTCGAGCAGTCAAATTCAGTTTTTGATGTACCGGGTTTTTCACCATAATTTGACACTCCCTTTAACTATGTTACTAAAAGAGGTACAAAAAAATATTTTCTACAAAAGTTTTACGAAATCGACTAGTGTTTTTTAAAATGATTTCACAAAACGAAATATATACAGAGTGAGCAACATATTGATTGCAACTTCATTTTTTCACATGGAACACCCTGTATATTCTTCTATATTTGATTAGTTCTTTTTCCCCTGATTTCGAATATATAACATATGTTTGGTTTTTCTCTCTTATTCTGCGTACCACAGAGTTTCAAATTTCAAGAATTACTACTTGGCATGCTCAGTAATTAGTTTTCAAGTGGTA
Organism: Harmonia axyridis; assembly: GCF_914767665.1. Classification (NCBI taxonomy): domain Eukaryota; kingdom Metazoa; phylum Arthropoda; class Insecta; order Coleoptera; family Coccinellidae; genus Harmonia; species Harmonia axyridis. The sequence continues at coordinate 55,728,941 of NC_059502.1, read as the reverse complement.
GGCTACGATAACTCAGAATGCCCTTTTTTGAGTTATCTCGTTGGCAACGCTTTGACATACGTTTTGCACTATAAATTGGAATCGGATGATTTGGATACAACTCCATATATTTTCTTCATGTAGCTTTCTTATTTTTAATGTTCTTCACATAAAGTGAAAATATTTCAAATTTTTCCGCTTCTGGGTGGTGCATATTCGATGAATAGTTCCATTCAATGACAAACGTATGTCATAAGTCCATAAGTCATTGCCAACGAGATAACTCAAAAAAGGGCATTTTGAGTTATCGCAGCCTACCACTTGAAAACTGATTACTGAGCATGCCAGGTGGTTCTTAAAATTTGAAACTCTGTGGTACTCAGAATAATAGAGATAGGCCAAACATATGTTATATATTCGAAATCAGGGGAAAAAGAACTAGTCAAATATAGAAAAATATACAGGGTGTTCCATTTGAAAAAATGAAGTTGCAATCAATATGTTGCCCACTCTGTATATATTTCGTTTTGTGAAATCATTTTAAAAAACTAGTCGATTTCGTGAAACTTATGTAAAAAACATTTTTTTGTACCTCTTTTAGTAACAAAGTTAAAGGGGGGGTCAAATTATGGTGAAAAACCCGGTACAATCGAGCGGCCGATTCCCGAGCTCCCGACAACTCAACAATAACAAAGCCAAGAAATCGGCTTTTGTGCTTTAGTTCATGGCGGTCGAAATACGGTTTAAAAATTTGTTGAATTTGATAGTATTATCATTTATTACTTTTAATATACATTTTTGTGAAACAAAAAATATTTTCAATAATTTAAAGTATAGATATTATGTGTTTTGTTTAAATCTGTTTTTTCATTACAAATTATTACTTTTCAGCATTATCATTGTTAGACAAGATTTCTTGTTTTTTCTTGACAAGAATCTTGATTCGAAATCAAGAGAAGATTTTGAAATTTTAAAGAACTTGGCGACACCTATAATATAAATACTGAGTTAGATGTTTCAAGGGTTTTTAAGGACTGTAGTATGACAACATAAAATGGGAAATAAATTGATACCTGTGTTTTTCCTGGCGTTCTCTTTGGAAAGCATCTTCATCGTCCGCTTCGATATCTTCCTGGTATCGAGGCGGAGACGATCGATGGTCGATTTCGATTTGCCCCACTTCTAATATTTCTTCTGGTTGAGGATAAATTCCGTTTTCTTGATCCATCGATTCCTCTGAGTGTAAAGGTATTCTAATAATGTCGGCAGTTTCTTTGCTTCTCACCTAAAAATATTGCATACCTTCTTATTAGTTCAACTATTGATAATATTCTCATCGGTTTTCCGATAAATTACAGTGTTGTAAGATGACCGAAAATATCAGCTGTTCGAAAAAAAATTTCTGAGGCAGACGGGGTCGATAAAAGTAAGAAGCAATGAACCGTCGGAAAGATGATATTCCAATAAAACTGGAAAAAAGGTATCCTGACTTTAAACGTGATCGATTACCACCTGAAAGATCTGATCGCTCGAATTCAGCTGTTATTTCCAAAAACATCAACAAAGACCACGAAAAAAAAAGTTATAGCATCCTTATTTTGGAACATCCTTGTTACATTGTTCATTCTCTATGTTGGCAGAGGTAAAACCGTCTACGAGAATATCAAATAAAGTTATCTCATCGATTGAGTGATGCAGACATTAGAAAAAACGTCCTCGAATACAAAAGAACAAAATTCTCTCTCCTTGATCCTTGTCAATAGTCGATGAATCCCATGGTCAAATTAAAGGAATTGCGCTTCCAACTTCAGTACCACTAAACTTATTCTTCAAATTTGGCCCTCAGTTGATTCTGGCTTTTTGCAGGCCCCAAAAGAATACTCCAGGGGAAGACCTTTGGCTTGGCTTTATCGAAGAAGTGATTACCGAGTTTTAAGGCTGTGTTGGAAGCACAGACAACTTTTTTTTTTTCTTCTTCATCCAAACAACATCTTTTCCATCCTTTCTTTCCACCAAAGGTTGACGACTTTATAATTAAATCAGAAAACAAAACAGAAAAGAACCAGAAAGGAGTAATAAATTTTTGTTCCCATTGAATTGATTTGAAGTTAGCGACCCATTCTGAAAAAAAACTTAAACTGAATGGATAGCTTAGAATGGTTTCTTCTACATCACACTCACATAGTGGGCTTTCAATAGAATGCCATTTGGAGAGCATACTATTGCAACGACCATGACCAAGTCGATTTAAAAAACACCGAATTCTCCTAGGAAGATTGAAACCAATGTGAAGGTGTTGAGTTCCACTGATAATTCTCATAGAAACGTTAAGCTGTGCATCAATTTTATGAACATGAGCTCTATTGAACCAAACAGAGCAATAGTATTCAGCAGCAGAAAAAACCAAGGCCAAAGCTTCCGTACAAAGAGTGCTGGCATCCCGTGAAGAACCAGCTAATTTTTTAAGGTGATAATGATAACAAATAAAGTCGAATTTTATTAAAGAAAAATTGTTTTTACTGTTTAGGACCGAAGTATATGGAGTGAAGTTTTACTATTAATCTTGATAGAATTGTTGACCCATTTATCTTTGTAATCTTATAAAGAATCTGTGGTTTAAGGTATATTCAGTACTATTTACCTGCCATGTTTTCTTCTCAGGTCTCTCCATGTCATCCCCTTTCAAACTAGATGAATCGTGTTCTCGTTTCTTCTTCTTGAAAATCCTGGGATATGTTGAGAAGTCAAAAATACCCTTGCTTCCGGATCCTTCCGCAGTCTTCACATCCATATCTTTAGTTTCTGCACTCTTCCCCTCCTCTGCTTTTGAATTTCTTCGGAACGTAGATGAGATGTCTGGTAGTTTCGGCAAGTTAATGTTGGGTTTCTTGAAGTTTGGTTTTTGGAATTTTGGTCTCGAAGGCAGCGATATTGTTGGTTTTTTGATTCCCTGCAGTTTCGTCTTGAATTTCGTGGCGCTTTCCTTGATGGCTGTCTGAAACTTGCCTGGTTTTGCCGGTTCCTTTTCTTTCGATCTACTCCTGGAAGGTGATCTACTAGGGCTGCTTCTCAGATCTGCGCCCCTAGAGGCTCCCAGATTGGATGGACTGTTTCTGCGGTTGAAGAAAAGCTCAGCTTGCGCTGATACGTCCAGTTCATCATCGGTGTGAATTGACGGTGGGTTCAGTACATCAGAAACATGGGATTTTGGTGGGGAAGTTTCGGTTTTTTCTTCAGGGGGTGGGTTAATCGGCTCATATTCATGATCACTGGAAGTGAAATAGAGATAATCAGGTTTTTCGATAGATCATTCGGCATTTTATTGTCTGATATACAGTGCTGGCAGGTCAGTATTCCAATATCAATGTGTTAGAAGGAAATACATAAGGAATGTCAAAAGTCTAACGCAGAATGAACGGTTTTACCTCCTTGCTTCTAACAAACATTGAGAGTCTGATAAAAAACATGAGGAGAAAACCTCTTAAAATCTGCATCTCTGGTATAATATCTGTATCACATTTGTAGTTTCACATCCTTTCAGCTTATAGTGAGAATCTCTCGTAAAATTTCAAATTTTCATTCTAAAAAATGTATTCGTGGAAACAAAAAATTAATAACATTTAATGATTTTCGGAAGTTGGCTCGAAATGAGGTAGGTGGTCGATTTATTTCAATAAATAAAAGTATATTAAGTCTATTTGATTAAGGTAATTCAATAAAAATATAAAAAAATGACAATTGTTTGTTGTGGAACGTGTTCTAGGCATTTCAACAACAACTTAACTTCGACTTTGGATCTGCTCGAATAGCTGGTAACAAACAAGTAACAAAAATTGTTCACATTAAAAAACCAACACGATTTTTCTCTCGAAATTCAATCATTTACTTGTTATACTATCAATGTTTCACCAAAAAAAATTAAAATTTAAACAGTTCTTTCAGGGTATTGCAGTTTCTTTGTCAGTTAATACACTTATATTGGGTCTATTTTTATTTATTCACTTTTGAAAAATAATTCATTAGCTTGATTTTCTTATTCGAAAATTTTTTACCGAGTATTATAACTAGAATTGAAAAATTCATAAATTACGTACAAAAAGACTCACCAGTAGATTTCTGCACATTAACTTCATTACCTTTTCAAATGAATCAAACGAAAACATTTTGATCGCGTTGCAATATTCCTCTTCAGAGTTCTATAATGTATCGTGTTTAAAGGTACACGGAGCAACTAATGGTTCACGTGATATTATTTAACGTACCTACTATTAAATACATATAGGTAGTTCGATCATTTGTTTTTTAAACTTTGCATCCGTTACGTAATTCAGCACAGACTAACGTATTATGACGATTGCTCGGATAATTTAATGTTTCAATAAAGCCTAGCGTTAACATCCAATTTCGGTATTCAAACTTCTAATGAACTAAAGAACATCTCTTAGTCGTAAATGGGTTGAGATCTGTGTTGAAATAAAACCTGGTAGTTCAATATTTGGACCAGAGATCTGAAAAATCTAATTATTGTCTCTTGATTAACCGCCAGAAACAAGCACTTATAACATTCGTTTCTTGAATGAATATACTAACTGACAAAGAAACTGCAACACCCAGAAGGAGCTCTTTAAATTTTGAATTTTTTTTGGTAAAACATAGATAGTATAGCAAGGAGTATATGATTGAATTTGGAAAAAAAATCGTGTAGGTTTTTCATGTAAACAATTTTTGTTTGTTTATTATTTTAGTCGTTTTTTGCAAGTTTTTTAAATTTTACAACAAACCAGCTGTTCGAGGAGATCCAAAGTCGATGTTGAGAGCACGTGTACGCGGAATTTATCGCCAGGTAAGTGAATTTGAAAGGGGTTGAATTATTGGTCTACGGGAGGTGGGATTGTCATTTCGAGAAATCGCTAACCGTACGAACAGAAATCCAACTACTGTTATGAGATGTCAAGCGTGGTTTGATTATGCCCAAAATCGAAGAAGAGTAGGCACCGGACGTCGAAGGGGCACACATGAAGTTCAAGATCGACGTCTAAGACTTAAGGCTATTAGAGACCGAATTGCGACAACTCGATCTTTGGCTGATGAGTGATTAGTAGAACAAGACCGATTACAGTGGTGCAGAGAACGTTAACATTGCAATGTGGATTGGCATCAAGCCGTCTTTTCTGATGAATCTCGATTCTCCTTGGGTGCACAGGATGGCCCAAGAAGGGTTAGACAACGTCGAGGAGAAAGACGTCAACCTCAGTTTGATGTTCAGCGTCATGTACACCGGACATTTGAGGTTACATGATAGCACTGCGTTACCTTCAAGAATTAGTGGAACCATATGTTCTCCCTTACCTTACAGCTCGAGAATCCAATATCTCAGCAAGATAATGCCCGACCTTATGTTGCCAGAGTTAGTTAAAACTTTTTCGAAGTGACCCATATGACCCATGGCTTTTGCCATGACCGCCTATTTCACCCGATCTATCGCCAAAAGAGCATATTTGGGACATCATGTGTAAGTGGCTTGGAAATTTACTCCAGCCACCACGGACTTTGGCGGCTTTGAGACATGAAGTACGCATAGCTTGGGACAGTATCCCTCAAGAAGAAATAGACCATCTTATTGCATCAATGCCGTGTTGTGGAGTATCCCCCTTATCCCCCCCCTTGGGTACGCCACTGGTTAGAACAAGTTAGTGATGATAAGAATCGAAAACGAATACGTCGCTCTTAAACAACTGAGAATATTGCTACTATAGCCCATAATGTTGACGAAAACGCAGGTTTGTCGATTCCTCTTCAATATTGGGAATAGGGACAAACGACATTACACCGTATTCTCCGTATTCTTAAGGCTTTTGAAGTTCAGCTTACACGAGAACTCAAGCCGATCGATCACCAGCAATATCATAAAATGTTAAAAATTGTGTAACCATCCTTGGAGCAATAAGGTACACATAGATGTCCTGCCTTCTATTAAATTCCGATTTGTTGTGAAACCAAACATTGTCCATCTTTGTTGTTTTGTTTGTGGACAAGAGGAGGTGAAGATAGGTGGGGATTTCTTATGATGTGTTCGCTCCTGAGACGAATTGAAGATCACTATACCCTTGCTAACAAACCATTTAGTGAACCGGCTTCCGTAAATATCCGAAAATATCTCGAAGTATGCAGTTGCTATGGTAACATTTCGAGGCGATAAGTTAAGGGGGGTCTATACAGTTTCAGCGATCAGTTCAAAATTAAGTACGCTTTATTTTACGATAGAGATAATCGATTTATATGAGGTTTTCACTTTTACTCATTTTAAGGGATTCGTCATCTCGAAAAGTCCTCATATATCAATTTTTTTGGAATGAAGAAGAAGAATTACATGAGTTTTACATTGAAGAATGAATATATGTATATATATATATAATCTGTATCCCATTTGATACCTTTCGGTGTATGGGTTTCATTATCTACATTATATCATTATATTCATTAGATAATGAATATATGTATGATATAACTTTCCGACCAAACTTTTATTTTTTTGACAATTGAGAAGTGGTGGGGTATCAAAAACGCCGAGAAGAGAGGAGAAGATAGACTTTGGTAGATCACGAGAATGCCACATTATATAAAACCCCTCTTAATTGTTTCGGATTGAGAAAAGAGAAGAAAAAGCTAGAGAAGGCATATATATTGGCATCTTTACAGTGTCTTTCCATACACTGAGAACTGAACGGACTTTGTTGAACATTTTCTGGACAAGAATCCGCAACTTTTGAAAAGGTCACAAAACTTTTGTCGAACAATATATTCCACTCAATTCCATATTCCATTCTACGTTTATGCTCAATTCAGAAAACGAACTTCAACCTCGCCAAACGACGATGACAGAAGGCGCGCAAAAGTTGCCAAATCTTGGATTTCAGCAGGCATAAACAGAAAATAATGAATATTCTGCTTACTTAAAATTTGACAATTAGGAAAAATATCGGATTCCAAATATTCGAATTTGCATATTTAATCGGGAATCACTCAAATAAATATATTTCATTCAATATAATATACATTCATAACGATATAGTAAAATTGTGGATTTGAAAATATATCACAATCCGACAACGTAATCTAACCATGTTGGGAACATGTAAAAAATGCGTACACTCCCTCTAACTGTGTTTATTACTCTATGGCTTTTCCCCACTGTATAGCAGTGATAAATGGTGTGAAATTGAAAGTATTTGTTGTTCATCAATCAGTTTACACAAAACATAAATTGTGTGACATCTAGTGTGACTCAGATTTCCACGAATGTTTCCTTTGCTCAGAATAATTAATTTCAGCAGTGGATTAGTAGTACAAGGACGCCTAAAAATATGTGTCGATCTTTGTCTGGAGAAAAAATTTTGTTTACGAATTATCAATCCATCATTTGATTTTCACATTTTCCAGACTGCGGCTACGTGAACTGGAAAGATTCCAATCCAGACGAAGATTTATATACGAATGTTCGAACGCTTTTCATTGAGTATAATCAACAAAAGTTATGCAGGGCCTGCTCGTGGATATTTATTATAGTTCGGCAAATAGTGAATATAGACTGCTTTCCACACCACCTTAAGGTATTACACACAACACAACTCTTTCATACTCGAATTTTGATTGAATTGTTTATGATTACATATAACTGAAATAAATTTCTGCGAAATATTAACAGATGAAATCAACAGAAATGCTGCAAATTGGTAATCCAGCAGGTCATTGATTTTTTGTTCCTAGATTTTTGTTGAATATCCACATTGAAAGATCAAACTTTAGATATAGTGACGTAATGGTAAATAAACAAATCGGATAGAACCTAAACCAAAAGTTGACCAGAGGGAAACGTGCTGCCATCAAATATACTATAGTCCGATACCTTTCATCTCCCACTGGAGAAAAACATTAAACCCAATATGAATTTTTGCTATAAAAAGCGCATGGGGAAAACAGTTTTTGAGTTACCATTGGGGAGAAACTTAGGTGTTCAGACGCTGGGTATAGCATCAAGGAAGACAACCTAGACTGCTACTGCTGGCTTTCAATTGAATAACCTCCATTTTCATTAGGTTTTCATCAGCATGTCAGCATGTTTTTTAGTAGCCATTCGAATAAGATCCTGTTGATCCAATTTTAATTATAGTCAAATAGTATCTGATGATGATTACATTGTCATCGAACTATCTTTGACTGTGGATGAAGATCATGAAGAAAACCTTCAGAAAAATACTCCATACATATATTATTCCAAAGGCAATAACTAGGTTGCAGACATTGCCATATTCTGCAATAATCTTTCCTAATTATTTTTTCGATTCCACAATTTTTCCAAAGCGTCCAAATGAGTACAGACGGGGTTATTCCCTCATTGGTTGACGCAAATTGACCTTCAAGATCGTGTAATTTACCACTTCTTCTCTGGGGTCATGTGAAAGATGGTCTACATGGATAATCCTCGAAACTGAAGTATTGAAAGAGAAATGTTTCGAGTTATTGGTGAGATAAAGATACCTTGGCAACTATGCCAGAGTATTTAAATTTTGATAAAAGCATCGGCTAGTGTAGAGACGCCAGAGGTGATCATATGGGCAATATCAGGTATAAATTGAAAACTTAGTTTTTCAAAAATAAATAAAAACAATCCGTACGAGCTATCTATGGAATCATGACTCATTATGGGAAGCAGATACCGACACTTCGAAGAAGCGAACAATGACTAACAATCCCAATTTCGTTCGTTTATAATTAATAATCCACATGTCCCACGTCGTGACAAGACTACCGAGTGTTTTGAAGCAGATGCACAATGTCAACACCCAAGGCCAATGTTGCAACGTATTTTTAGAGATTTTCACTATCCCCGGAGGACATCACGAGAAACCTACCGTACGATATCGTAATCCGTATTGTCTAAGTTGAAGCTAACATGGTTCCCTCTGAAGACGACGTCCGAGGTCGAGTTCAAGTTGGTCTTAAGGCTCGCGTTCTGGCTGATCCTGCTACTAGGCCTGGAGGTCTTCCCCTGAAGACTCTTCTCCGGCAGCAGGGAGTCGCACTGAAAATACTGGCAGGCACATCGGACGTCCAAGGAGGCCGCCGAACCCACGGAGCCCTCCCTCGTCGTGTTCCTCCTCCTCTCCACCTGCTTCCCACCTTCTGAGACCGATCTGAGGCCCGCTTGCAGCGACCCGCGTCTGTTGGTCAGGAAATCCGTGCCCTGCCTGTGCTGCTGCATTCTTTGGTTCACGCGCGTCGCATTCGCACGGTGTCTTTGCGCGATGCCGTCGCGGTAATCTGCGGACCACTGAGTCCTTTTAATTTTAGCGGTCTGCGAGTCTATTGTTGGACTGTTGGCGGCCGACGTCGTGAACGCTCGGCAGATCTGACCTGCCGTCTATTTTTGAACAGTCGACGGCTGGTAAGTCCTCCGGGAATGTGTTTGGTTTGTGTTGGTAGGTTTTCGCGATTCTTCGATCTCGAACGGGCGCCAAAAATCGCGTTTTCGACGCGAAAACAGCTCAATGATGCGTGGATTGCGATCGACGAAGGTTGTACGCCTCTTCATTTGTTGGTATCGAGGATAGCGTGTGAAACTATGAGTTCACAATGTAAGATACATAGATGTAGACGTATACAGGGTGTGCGTATACTTTGTCATTTAGGCAGCCCCAATATTAAAAGTCCAGAGGATTTAGGTATTCATCTTTGGTACAGGGAGACTCTTCGCTCCAAATGATCTTATTGAAAAAATCTGCATGATGTTTTCGCAAAATTTGCCGGCAAAATTGAATTTCGTTGAGGTGAATAATTATGCGAGTAATATTTGCGCACGTAAACAATTGCCATTGTTCACTAAGTAATGCAACATCAAAGATTTATTAACAGAATTGACAAACTTGATTTTGTCAGAAACGTATTTTCAATGAAAAAAAATATCTCGAGAACGGTAAGACTTTTATAATGGGAATTTTGTCATAGCAGGTGGGTTATCCTTTGATCTACATTCTCCCTCGGTTTGACGTGGTCTTTACGGGACACCCTGTAGAATAATTACAATTCCAAATATGTTTGAGTTACTAGAGATATAAAACGTGAAAAACCATCACACCGATAATAACAGTTGAGCTGAAAATTTCGATACCATTTTTATAGAACGATTTGTCTTTAGCCTCAAAATATACCTAATCGCTTCATTGGCGATTACCTTGTGGGTTGTGGTACTTTTACTAACACGTTGTTCACGGCCAAGGACAAATAAGAGAAATAAAAGAACGAGATGAAAATACTAATTCAATTCATTTTCAACCCACTAAAAGAGTATGAAGAAGATGATATTTAGATCTTATCGATCACTGGCCACTTGGGTCATTGCGGCAGGTACTTGTTCGCCGGTCTCGGGAACAGATCTGAAAATCTTTACTCTTCTCGTTGTCGGTGCAAGTGTTGCACATATGTTTTAGCTTCTTGGAGACTGGCCTGAACTCAATTGAATTAAACGCCCTGAAATTCCGATTTTTATGGGCATTCCGGTCGTTTTCCATTCGACCGTTAGTAAAGCCTTTCTACAGATCCCTAGGGGTGTGGCTTTGATCATTCCAAGTTTTCACACCGTTTTTAGCATTTTGGTTCGAAATTTAGCTCAACTCGAATATTTTCGAGGGAATCAATAGATTTCCTACAACTTTGTGGCAACAAGAAGCAACAAGAAATAATGTCTGTCTAGCCGAATTTTTCGTCACAATACTTAATATAAATGCACCTGCATTAGTAACAATGGTATTGCGTGGTACTTGTGCATACAATTTTCTCATTTATAAGCTTCTCAAAAAGGTACAATACAAAATATCTTTCCCCTATACTAATTAGTGTGCAGGTATCATGAAATTATTGCGCAGTGATACAACTTAGAGAATAAGAAAAGGAAGAAGAAATTCACGGTGTACAATATGATTTGATGTTTGTAACCTAGGTATAAAACTGGGAAAAGGAGAGTTCAGTGAAGTAAGCTACGAGGTGATGACCAGTTGAGTTGGTAAAGTATTCAAGGATGTTTCCAAGTGCTGTACCACAATAAAGTTCTCGTCTTTCGTACATCTGTGTTTTAATAATCCCCACGAAAACGCGATAAACCAAATTGGTGTCCATTGCAATCTCCATATGTCGGTCCATAAGAAATCTTCCAACGTTATGACAAACACTTCGTAATTAAAATAGGCAACAACAAAACAACAGTGTCACTAGATCGAATTTCTCTTGTCAGATGAATAGAAAAGAAAATAGAACAAAAATTTCAATCAGTAATTGTACCCGATCGCGCTCTTCAACGAGAACACCAACACACGGACGACACTGAAGACAGTATAAATAACGAAAATCAACATTCAGGCAGAAGAAGAGGTATATATATTTTTGAAATGTATAAGATACAAATGGGGATTAACCTCAGAATCTGTTCAGTGCGAAGAGATTCGAAACAAATTGTCCTTTACATCCCTTAAAACGAGACGACATAATTTTAATATAATGCTTGTATATAAGATTTTGTACAATTACATCGACTGTCCTTATCTTTTACAAAAATAAATTCGAATATTCCTCAAAGGAATAATTTTCCTACAACTGCTATGGAAGGTAGCATATTCTTCATAGCTTACTCAGTTTCAAAACTATGTATTGCTCATACTGTGAGAAATGTTATTCCAGTTTGCCCACACCTTGCTTGGTAGAATTGGGATTTTAAGAAGTTTCTTTGGAAACGCAATAAATAAAAAGATACTGTCAGATACAGTTGTAGGAAATAGTATATTGTGCAACAAGTGGGGAAAGTCCAACTTTTCTCGCGTGTGTGGAAGTTTGTGGAACGAGCCTGAAAGACGAATGCCGTAAACACAGGAGCGAGAAAACGACTTTCTCCACACGTTGCACACTATACTTTTCCCACAACTGCACAAATTTCAATAATTCAAGTAATGAACTTGATTCAAATCAAAATAGCCTTCGTTGACAGTATGTGCTAATTTATTGCGTTTCCATAGAAAGGACTCAAAAGCATAAATTCATTGGTCTACCAAGCAAGGTGTGGGCAAAGTGCCGTGAGAAATAATATTTCCGACAGTATGAGCAATACATAGTTTTGAAATTGAGTAAGCTATGAAGAATACGCTACTTTCATAGCAGATGTAGGAAAAGTATAGTGTGCAACATGTGGACAAAGTCCTTTACTCAATCGTGTGTTAGCGGCACTCGCCTTTCAGGCTCGTGTCACAAACTTCCACACTCGTGAGAAGAGTTGGATTTTCCCCTCTAGTTGCACAATAAACTATTTCGTACAACTGCGCAAATTTGAATAATACAAACATTTCTTGTATTCAGGTACATTTACCCGATTCAGTTCGGTACATTTACCTGATTCAATTCGAAATGGCTTTCGTTGACAGTAACTACGCAGTTTGTGCCAATTTCTGAAAAATCGGAATATCTTAAAAACTGTTAGTTTCAAGTATATGATACTTCAAACAAACTTGGGTTTATTTATTCCATGTATTCTGAGAAATCGATAAAAACAGGATGTTTCACAGGAATGAACATATGTTTGGTCATTAACACTTTAATTACTTCCTTGGTACACTCTGTGTATTTCAGAAATGTAGCTTTAATGAAGCCTAAAGTCTAATGGTACTGTGTCAAAAAAATCGTATATTCCAGCTCTTAACCCTAATAGAACGTCGCGTCAATAGATGAACATTCTGTATTAAAAAAAATTGGAATGCTAACCTTCAAAGTTCATGTAAGTACTTGAAATTCTATTTGAGCTGTTTCGACAACGATATTATCATATTCAGAACCTGATGGTCAAAGATAAAATTGATCGACTCTTTTCGGAAGAATCTAACTCTAGAAAAGTTTTTAATTGGACAACCGCAGTAGCGAAAAACAATTCTGTGAGTTTGTGAATATGAATCATACCTTGAAGTTATGGAAATCTGCCAAATTATCAACTATTCTTTTAGTAGTTTATGATTGCCTGAGTCTTTCCTGTCGAAAAATGTCAATCTAACAATACGTAGAAAAACTTTCACCGCCCTTGTGTACTCCCATTGGTCAATGAAAGAGAAAGCTCATCAAACATCGATCTCACTCCAAGCGGAACCATTTTCGAATTAGACTTTTGGCAACAGTAGAGTCGTCACAGATGAAATTATTGCTGGATTGAAGCCAGCATCTCCGCGATTCTGACAACATTAGTCGTGAGGATAAGGTTCCTACAAATCGGATTTAGATCTAACATTTGCTGTTGGCTGTTGCATGTGTCGGAAAATTTAAAAACCGCTGTATTTATAAGAAGATATTTGACTTCCACTCCAAAGACGATTGGAAACATTGGTTTGTTTATGTTGTCTCATGCAGAGCGTAACAAATTGAAAGAGATTTTGTGAAATACTATTATTTGATTTATATGTTTTTGTCGATTGATCTAAAGATCATAAGGTAATAGAAACCGATACATTTTAATAAACTAGCGTGGGTGATGAGAACAGCAGACAAAACGGCGTTTGTAAAATTTTCTGTCAGTAATCTAGGAAATTGGAAAGATGTATTGTCATTTGATGTCTTTCACCCAGACGTTAACGAACATCCAAACTAATAATTCGAAGGATAACATTCGATGGAAAAATCTATAATATATTGTAGTTTTCACCGTAAAGTAATAGCTTTTATACATTGAGATAAATGAAGTTTTGAACAGCTATTTCAATTATTGCATTTTAGCATTTTTCCTACAACTGCTATGAAAAGTAGCGTATTCTTCATAGCTTACTCAATTTCAAAACTATATATTGCTCATACTGTGGGAAATATTATTTCTTACGGCACTTTGCACACACCTCGCTTGGTAGACCAATGAAATTGGGCTTTTGAGTCGTTTCTATGGAAACGCAATAAATTAGCACATACTATCAACGAAGGCTATTTTGATTTGAATCAAGTCTATTACTTGAAATATTGAAATTTGTGGAGTTGTAGGAAAAGTATAGTGTGCAACATGTGGCGAAAGTAGTTTTCTCGCTCGTGTGTTTGCGGCAATCGCCTTTCAGGCTCGTGCCACAAACTTCCACACTCGCGAGAAAAGTTGAACTTTCCCCACTTGTTGCACAATATACTATTATAGGGAGCTCCTGTGTTGAATAAATCAGTATATTGCATATTTTTTATTATAATTATTGGAAATACTTATTCAAAAAACATTACATGCAACATACTGTACGTTAAATTTCTTGGCGGATAGTCCAAAGATTCCAATTTTCTAAATTCCTAAACCTGCGAGCTGAAACTATTCTTTGGTATAAATATCAAAATTATGACAAAATTATCATTGTGCTAAAAATTTATATTTCTTTTGGTTGGTTTTAATATTTTGTAGCTATTACACCCTCTAGCGGTAGAGGTATGAACTTAAAAACAATTTCCAGTAAGTTTTCTTGTACACTTTAGTGGTAGAAATTTTTACGATGAGTGGATCCTGAGATATAGCCGCTTACCTCGCTTATTTGCCCACCCTGTACAATATCTAAACAGTCTCAGATTCGAATGGTCAATTTTTTGTTGACTGTCCTAGGCCTCTAAGAGAACTCTCAGAAGATTAGAACTTGTACGAATTGTTGTGAAAACCAGTTGTCTTCTATGCAGGTTATTTGTTATTGTATTTAAGTGTCACTTTAGGCACAACACTTTCAATTTCTACCCAACAATGATTCATGGACTGTGCCCCGTTACCAGAAAATTTCTTTCCTAATATTGGGTGAAAATTCTTCACCTTCTGTTTAGAAGTACAGGGTCAACCGAATTGAATGCAATTTCCGATGCCATGATAAAACAATGGCAGACCTATAGGTGATTTATGCAATTTTATAAGAATGTAATGTGAAATAATAAAACAACACTACAAATTAGATGATCCACGAAAGATATTTCTCTACAGACTTGTAGAGGTCCAGCATCTGGATAAAGAAGATTTTGCTGAAAATCAAAAACTCCCCAAGAGATTGTCTAGAACTAAATTGATACAACTCACCTTATTTTCGACCATCTATTGTGATCCTCCTCAAACGAAGTGCTCTCCACGAGTTTATTTCTACTCAAATCAGGCTCCACATCAAGTGTATTCATCGACTCGACAGAAACATCGATAGCAGAGTCAGCTGGGCCCACACTTCCACCAGAAATCGCAGCAGCTGTTGTAGCTGGAGATTCGATCTCTTCGTATCCATCATCTTTCAACTCCTGCGAAACCTGGCTCGATTTCCTCCTCTTGAAAGAAACTTTCTTCTTGGGTAGTGGAGAGCTTTCCCCTTTCATCTTCGTCTTGAGATTTGACTTGATCTCCTCGCTCGGTACGGATTTCAAGCCATCCTCTTCATCGATTGTCACCTTTTCTGTGTTCGGTATGTCTACCTTCTCTTCAACTTTACCGTCAAGTGGTGCCTGAAGGGTTTCTTCAACAACGACCGTATCTTGTTCAGGTTTCTGATCAGTCTCCTCATTAACCGACTCGAGAATTTGATCAACTGCTTTCTTCGCCAGGTGTTGTAGTTCACCGAATTGAAAAAGACTTCCGGTTTCGGAGGAAGGAGTTTCCGGTATATCGGGTCTATCCAAGATTTCATCGTCTGAAGGCGGCGTCAGCACGATGAACTGCGGCGCTTTTGATGTTTCAGGAGAGTCGATGGGACTCATATCGGCCTGTTCGGTTTCATTCGTTTCGTTTGTTTCGACCTTCGTCTGAGGAGGAGGCGCGGTGTTGAACTCCAAATGCGAAAATTCGTCTGTTGTCCCTTCAGGAGGTTTCAAAGGTATGTGGATGTAGACCGGTTTCTGATCCTTACCTTGAGTTTGAGGTTTTGGTGTTTCCTTTTCAGTTTCAACCTCTATCTTAGCAGACGAAGTCTCTGCGATTGATTTCTTAGATTGCGACTTCACGAAAGGAATGTGAATTTTTTTCAGTTTCTTCAACAGACCAATTCTCGAAAGACTCTTTCTACTGTAGCTGCTATCTATAGACCCCCTTCTTTTCTTCTCTGGTTCAACAGATTTAGCTCTTCTTTTCCGTATACTCGCTTTGGAGGTTTTGCTCGCTTTACTGGATGATCTGCTTAAACTTACACCTGAACCTTCTTTGTTGCCAGCGATGTCCGACTGCGATTCTACCTTCTTTATACTCTCCAATACTTGCCTGCGTACTTCAGTGTTGGTAATTTGACTCATCTTCATCTCTTGCGAATTTTCATCGATGTCGACGGCAATGATGTCATACTCTCCTTTGCTGTCACAGCCTTCTTCACCTTCGAGGAATATGATGGCACTGACGTCATCTTCCTGATCGTTTGGAGGGATCAAACCCAAATTATTTCCGTTTGATTGATCATCTGTTTCTTCTATTTCAGGAATGTTCTCTTCGATTTTCACTGGTTCTACATCTTCGGTAACTTCTATCTGGACTTCTGGAACTGGGGGTGGTTTTTGTGGTAGTTTTTCTTCGAATTCTAAATGAGAGAATTCATCTGTTTCACCTTCAGGTGGTTTCAGAGGTATATGGATGTAAACAGGTTTTTCATTTTTTGAATGTTTGTGGGGTTGCTCAATTGGAGCTACTTTTTCTATTGTTTCACTCTCCATTTCTTTTTTTTGCTTGCTGCTGAATTTTGGAAGCTTTATTTTATCTTTAGCTTCTCTGAGACGTTTCATCATACCCAATCGCGATAAACTTATTCTACTGTAATTACTTTCGACCGATAATTTTCTTTTTCGTTTTGGTTCTTCTGATTTGGCCCTTTCAATTTGCGCTCTTTGTTCATCTTCAGGTCCATGGTGAGTGAGTGTTTCTGTACTTTCAAGGCGTTGCTCTGGACCTCTTTCCTCCTTGTCCAAGTACTGACTGATGCTATCGGAACTGTCAGCAGATTCAATGATGGCCTCTCGATCTTTGATAGGCTCACCTCTCTGGCCACCCAAAAGAATGGGACTCTCGATGACAACATAGGAACTGTCTATACCCTCCAAACCTTTGACGTCGTCTTCGGTGATTTCTCTGATGTCCAGTGAATCGGAGGCTGACGACGCTGATGAAGTCTTGTTCTTCTTCAGACCGTCCATTCTGAAATCTTCAGGGTGCACTGACTCATCAAATTCTTCCTTATACAAGTATGTCCAGGGGTAGCCTCCTTTTCTACGAGATCTTCTTACGTCTTCCCACTTGTATGTTTTGATTGGTACCCTTGGAAGTTCTTTCCCTGGAAAAAAATTTGCATGAATTACATCAGTCGATAATGATTATAACAATTGTTGTCTTAATATTGATGATGGACTATATGTTAGATAGTTATTTTGGCTGTTTCCATCATCTGTGCGGTTGGTGGATTCCGAGGTTTCGGCAAGCATCCACCTGCCGTCTTCAGGGTGTTGGTCCTAAGAAGGACCGATTATTTGCTTCTGAGAAGAACTGTTTGCCAAACTACGACTAAAGTTAAAACCCCGATACCCTCATACGAACTATGGTATGGTGCGTACTAGTCCAGACAGACCAAGTTTGGCCAACCTAATAATTGGTCTTTCTCAGGATCAACACCCTGAAGACGGCAGGCGAATGCTTGCCGAAAGTCAGAAACAACCAACCGCATAGATGATGGTAACAGCCCAAATAACTGTCTAACAATGATGATAATGATTTGTAAGTCTACATCACAACTACTGCTTCATAAAAAAAAAAACGAAAATATCTTGAGAGGTTTAAACCCATTGAAGCACCGAATTTTGAATGAAATATTCACATTATCCGAGACAACCGTAGAAATATTTGAGGAAAGGAACATTGACGAAAAATAAGAAGAGCACAGACGTGAAGTCAGGAGCTTGTGTGCGATTCCCATGTCCACGTATTTTTCTCATAAGATTTTGCGGGTAGATTTTTGCATCAATATACAGAGTCAGTCTAAATTGTGTACCGAACTTTCTGAGGGTGATAGTAGATTGAAAAAAAAGTATATTTTAATGAATTAATTCATGACCCAAAATGCATATTAAGTGAGATAGATCCCTCCAAAGTTGATGAAAAAAGCAATTCCTCCTACTGAAAATAATTTCTAACTTTAATTTTCATCCAAACCTTGTTGAGGCAGCCTTATTGTTATGTACTCATTGTTTATCAACGGTACATACATATTATATCATGGATAAAATTAAGAACAGAATTGTTCATGACCTGCTAAAATATCGTTATCGATGAATCTCGCGATGAATGAATCTGCTGATATCATGTGACTACAAAAACTCAAATATCTCGAAAACGATTCAATTGTTCGTATTTGAATATATTTTTTTTTTGTATTTTTATTCGCTCCATTGAATGTTTTTATATTTTCACCAGAAAGGAATGCAACGAAAGAAGTTGTCAAAAAAAAAATAATGACTCACTCTCTAAAAACACCCTTTATAACAATATCAGAAATATAGGAATGTAACAAAAAAATGTATTTCAACAACAAACATTCATGCATTCAATCTGGTAGCATTCACTTTCAAAAGTTATGTAGAGAAATGTTTTTAATTTTATCAACTTTGGAAGGAATTATTTTCCTCAATATGCATTTTGGGACATAAGCTTATTCATTGAACTATACTTATTTTCCAATGTACTAAAAAAACCCCAAAAAGCTCGGTATACATTTTTGACTCACCCTGTAGTTTATTTGGTCTTTCGAGCTTCAAAATTTCCTAGTATCACCAGACTCTTCCATCATAGAATAACGATGACTTTAATGTCATATGTCAAACAGATCTGTCATACGAAGCGTCATATGTTTAGTTGAAGGTTGAAGCCATTCAATAATATGTATCGTTCATCTACTGCTGGGCGCCTGAAAATTGTAAAAACTCACTACAAAAATTATTATTCTGTGGTACGTTTTGTGCATAACCGACAGATTATGGCCAACATAATCCTCCATGATCATACAATTGGTCATACAGTAAAAAAAATTCGAGGAGACTGGATGTGCTACCAATGTCTAAAGGTTAATATATCATCTAAATGCACGTTCGATCTATAATATCGCTGCTGTAAGTGGAAGTTTCGAATAAGATCCAAATTTAGCCATTCCTCGTCGCGCGCAACATTTGGGCCTCTCTTACTGCACGCTGTGGCGTATTTTGCACCTGGATTTGAATATCCATCCTTATTAAGTTCAGTTAACAATTGCAACAAGAACTAAAGTCAGCTGGCCATATAATGCGTAGAACAGATGCCGATTGTTCTACTGAGAAAATTATATTGTAACTTCTGAGAGGAGAGATCATCATATCCACAAAAAGTCACTCTATGGTGTGAAATTTGATCGGGTGAAGTGATTGGTCTGTACTTCTTTGAAATAGAAGAAAGTGTCACTCAAACCGTCAATTTTCATATCAATAGCCACATGATTATCAATTTTTTAATGATATGAAATTGTAGTCCCAGCAAGATATGGCAACAAGCCACACAGCACGACCTGTTTTATTGCAAGAAAAATTCTGAGGACGCTCAATTTCTTGTTTCGGCAGATAAGGTTTTTTCGAAATAACCTTTTTCATTTTCTATTCTACAAATATGTAGTATTATAATCCTGTTCGCGCTTTGGACCAAGAATGTACAGGGTGTTTATAAGAAGATCATGCACTTGGACCACTGGGATTCATTAAAACTAACGATTTTCAGATTAGAACCCATATTTTTTGAATATGGGTATAACAAAAGTGGGGGTTAGTTGAGCAAACCCTATACCTAAAATGAATAACTTCAAATGAGGAAAAACCGCAATTTCTAACTGTGTGGAATAGTCTGTGACTTCCGTAAAACACAAAAAGAAACTAAAATTCGATGTTTAGATAACTAAATTTGACATTTCAAGAATTATTATCAATTATTCGTAATTTTACTCATTGTATCTGAATTGATATGTTCGAATGAATTTGATTTGATTTGAAAATTTTATTTGTGTATGGATTTCTCAACAATCCCAACGAAACATTAATTATAATTCATGACATGTAAAATTTAGTTATCCAAACATTGAAATTTAGTTTCTTTCTGTGTTTTCCGGAAGTCACGGACTACTCCACACAGTTGGAAATTGCGGTTTTTTCCTCATTTAAAGTTCTTCCTCGATATTTCTTAAATTATTCATTTTAGGTATAGAATGCGCAAAAGAAATTTTTGTAAGTAGAATTTAGAAATTTTAAAAATTTTTTTAAATATTTAATGATCTTGAGTTGTCCAAGTTCATGATCTTCCTATAAACACCCTGTACATTTTTTATACAAACTGCAAACAGTCTTATAAAACTACATAATTGCAAAATCGAAAATGAAAAAGGTTTTTTCGAAAAAAAAATGTCTGTAGAAATATTCAAAAAAATGTTAGTCCCCGTCGACACCATTTTTTTCATAGGAATCCCATTAACTGATGAACCGTTGAGATTTCACCCAAGGTATGGCATGTGGCTATCTGGGTGTGCTATTTGAAATAAGGAACTAGTAGTCTGTTTCCGATATAACCGGAAGTTGTAGGGGTCTGAAAATATTTTAAGGAGAAAGATTATTATATCAAAACCCAATGTGCAAATTTTCAGCTCGAATTATGAATAATTTTCCATAAACGTCTAAAAGGTCAAGGTGAATCACCCTGTATATCGAAATGAAAATTCGATCAATATTCTAAATGAAAGTGTATTACTTACATTGACTTTCAGAAGCACAAAATGGATAACACTTTCTATGCATCAACGAAAAAGAAAATTGAAAATTGAATCTTATTTCGAAGACATGAACTATGAGAGGAAACTATATAATTATATGTCAAGACAAGCATTAGGTATGTTAATCGGTGTTTGGAAAATAACAATTGCATTTCATTATTAACAAACACACTGGGGATAGGTAATAGTATTGTATATAAAAAATGAGGTCGCCTGTACTTTAATTATACACCCTACACTTATCCATTATTGCGTACATTAATCTTTGACGATTGTTGTTTACGTCTCCGAATTTTGGCGAGAATTCCATTACCATTCTAAAATTAAACATCTTTTTAGGACTCGACAGAGATCAATATTAATAGTAACTCTTATCTAGTTCATGGGAAAAAATTTTGAACGTCTCAAAACTGTCAGCATTCCTGCAGTAATGCTCGCCACTCACGAAGCGTTTCTTCCAGCGTTTGGTAGCTAGCGTCGAAGAGATTCCAGTCAGACAGCTCGGGACACGGCCGGACGAGTGTAAATCAGAGTATGAACTTGACTGCCCAACTGGAATCTCTTCGACGCTAGCTACCAAACGCTGGAAGAAACGCTTCGTGAGTGGCGGGCATTACTGTCTACCGATTCTCGAATTTCTGTATTTAAGAGCACTGCAAATTTAACACTATAGTTTATTATTTCCTCGTTGAACATCTATTAGGTATATTCAGTACCTATCATCATAGCATTACAAGGTTTAAATTTCATGTTCATGTGATGTTAAAGTTCCTAGGAATATTTTTAATATATTTTGTAATTTTATGTAATTTATGTATAGCAATTGATTTTTGTGCCAAATTTTATGCAAAAGGCTCTAATAGTTCTTGGTTCAAAGCTTTGGATAGCGGATGGACAGATGTTCCTATTTGATTTTTAAATTCTCCATATTCCGAAACGCAAACTGTCAAAATTTCAGGAAGAGGATTTGGACTTTCTTTCACGATTCTCAAGGTTCATTATCGAAAATAAAGAGCTAAAATCGAATGATGGTCATCCATTTAGGACTGACAACAGAAGTGAAAACTTAAATCTTAAAAGAATGAAATGGTATGTATATTTTTGATTATTCGGACTAAATTCGGACGAAAATATAAATTTTATAATTCACACAATGAAACTTCACTCCTTTAACAAGCACATAATCAGATATTATAGCCGCTTATTGTTTAATTTCCTTGAACTTTTTTTCAAATCAATTTAAGGGGACTTAGATTCCAAATCAGTAAATAAATTGAGCGTGTGTAGGTAATCATGTGTTCGTGTAACGCTTTCTTATAAGTCGTAATTATAATATATACAGGGTGTCCCGGGAAGAACTAGGTTAGTACGGATTCACTGCAAAAAATTAATTTCTACCTTTCCTAAGATAGCTACAGGGTGAGTTTGCATATTCATGGGAATAATGAAACCATCATCAAAACCAAACTTATCGGCAGAATTTACTGAAACTTGGGATGTTATTGACACATGCCGAGGTCGAGTCAGAGACATATTAATTTTTCCAATATTCCAGGAACGGACTCATAATTTCTCATTTCAGGTTAGGTTAAAAGTATAACTTTGTATTCTGAATTGGAGATCATATTTTCAAAAAGAACAGAAATTCAGCTTCAATACGCGGTATCACACAAAGTTGTCACATCTAGCATCTTTTTTTATAATATTTTTAATTTGGAAAAAGCTCGAAAAATTTTATTCGTTCAGGAGTGAGATATCTCGTTAAAATCTTCTTTAAAGCTCAGTGAAGATCTAGTATATGATAACAATTTGCTAATATATGAAATAATTTATCAGTGAAACAAACGATTCCGTCTTGAATTTCTGCATACTTAATTTTTTCAAATTGAGCGGAAGTAGGTTGAATAACTTGGACCATCGAAAAAAACCAATCTTTGTGTATGACTTTTCTTAAAAAGTGGTAAATTGATTTGTTAATTTTCGGCGGATCTTGTAGTCCTGGAGAATGGAATAGCTGTGAATTAACAAATATTTGAGTACATCCAAACGAGATATTGATAGGTGGCAGGTGCACAATTGCCTTAAGTTGAAATTTTTATATTCATTATCTATACATCAGGGTTAGAACTATCTAGAGGGGCACTGCAGGGATATCGAAAACCGTCAGAGATACAGGGTGGCTTAAATTATAAAAAAGTTGCGTTATTTAGGGATTAGATCCAAAATATATCTAATGGTTCCCGAGATATTTCGAAAAAACTAAAACCAAGATTTTCTTTTTTTCTGTATAACTCATTTATTTTCCGGGGTAACTTCAAGAAATTTGGTTTGTAGTCATTATCCGATTCAGATATTCCAATGCAGTTCGCAGAAAAATCATGAATTTTCAAGTTTCATAATATTTTCTGAAGTATAAGAACCGGACAATTCTTGAGATGAATTCCTTCATTAATCACTCACTATATGTTCATTTTTGTGAAGATAGGCTTGTTCCGTACTTCATGAAAAATAAAGTGATGAACATTTGTTCAGTTTTTTAGATAAAGGAAAAAAATCCCTTTCAACTTTGAGAATGTCAAAAAGATAAATTTTCCAAATCTTTGATGTATGAATTCAAATAACTTGTAGTTATGCCTATGTCAATGAACTATCTATATATAGGATATTGCATTGTAAACCGTTTGTCTGCACATACATAAATTTATCAAAAATTATAAGCGATAAGAAAACACAAACAAAACACAAAATTTTGTACCCGCTTTGGTACACTCTAAATCTCAGAAATTACCGAAAATATTTCACAATGAGTATATTGAAGACAGCTTTACCCCATTAGAAGCCTATGGAAGTAATAATAATAATGATAATAATTCATTAATCCATATCAAGAGAAGAATATTTCCTAAATAATGCTGATGTCAGTTGATGCTGTCGTCAATGATGAATCCTAAAATTTGGGTGAGTGTAGTATTCTCAACGAACAGAGAAAAAGCGTTTTAGTAGAATTATTCAGGAATAACTTGTTTGATTCCCACAAAATAAATTGATGTGCCTCTGTGATTTAATGATTTAAATGAAACCTCAGTGAGCGAGGTTCCGAGCCTAAGTTTTCTTTTTGAGTGTGAAAGCCAACTGTATGTATTCCTTTGTGAATAAATTAAGGATAGTGGTTGTTGAATTTGTAGATTTATTGTCGAAAACTTCACACTTTTTTATAAAAACTATTTTAGGGAGAGAAAAAGTGTAAGTGCCTTTATTTTTATGGATTTTAAGTAGATGGCTCAGAAAACGTGCGATGTAATAAACATGTGATGATTCTTCTGCTAAGTTTCGATTTTAGTTTCTAGGAATTCTGATTTCTCGGAAATAGTAGAAAATGCCGCCCTCCAATATTTGCTGTCCCTCTAAAGGTTTCGAGTTCCTCTGCTGAGTTTCGACTTTATAAAACGCTTGAACGTTTTCCCTTTTTTTAATAGGATTGTATAAAGCAATCGGATGATGCGAATGCGCCCACGCCGAACACTAGTTAATCTCATATGAAAAATCATCTATTAAATTCGTTGAAATAAAAAAAAAATACATTCCTCAGGAATTCGGATTTCTCGGAAAAAGAAAAAATGCCGCCCTCCCATATTTGCCGCCCCTCTAGAATGGGGACTGCGGTTTCAGGTTCTTCTGCTGAGTTTTGACTTTATAAAACTTATTGAATATTTTGCTTTTTTCTTCAAGATGATTGAGTAAAACAATCATTCAATAGGTACATTCCTTTTGTAATTCGGATTTCTTGGAAAAGGTATAAAAAACCGCCCTTCAATATTTGCCACCCCTGTTTGCCGTTCAATCGAACATGAATATAATTTATAATCTGTCAATATATTATAATGTCCAAACTCCAACATAAATACGAAGTGTGTATTGACATAAAAAGATATAAATATGAAGTAGTAAAAGAGCGCAAATACGAGCAAACGTGAAAAGTTCCTCACATCAGTCAGTGCTATTCTTGAAAATGTTCATTTACCCTTCAAAATTATTTAAAAATTTCTCAAATGAATTGTTCTCATTGTTGCTCCTACCCATTCAAGTTTAAATTAGGTTAGTGGTTGCACATAATATAGACTCGACTATGTCGCAACTACATTTACGAAACATCAACAACAAACAGTTGCGCAAAAACCAAGAACTTGACAACCACCTTCAACACAAACATAGTCCAAACCTGATTCAACATCGGATCTGTCTGAACCGTTGGGAATATTTGGCATGCCTTCAAAAGCCGACGCTGCTCTAGGACGGTATTATTAAGCAAGAGGCAGGACACACAGGAGGCGTCAAGATCCTTCAGTTCTAGTTACCTGATTGTCCCTCACTATTTACGTCCTCACAGATCTCCATTATTCCTTAAATGAACTAGCCTCAAAACATCCGTAAACTCCATGTTGCGAAATCGGGAGGATCTACTCGAGAATGCAACCTTTACAGTTTCCTGCGTTACCGACGCACAAAGACACGCGCACTTCTTCCGTCAACCGAAGTTACTCAGACTGAGCCATCTACTGAACCTGCTGAGTTCGAGGTTTTGTCGCGTCGTCGGCGACGTCGTCAGATCGGCGGTTGTTGCTATTTTGGGGCGTCGTTATTTTGGAGCGCTGACGCAAGGTTCGGGTTTTGGGCTACGCGACGGTGCCTGATGTTCTCCCATGGTTTCGGCCATAGGTGCACAGTTTGATCATCGTATCCTATCAAGCTTTATTTTTTCCAGTGCTGACTACCGTAAAATTCATTAGGTTCATATTAAATTGTTGAATTCAAAAAAATTGATGAAAGTTCATGGCCATTTGTTTAGATTCGTAATCATGTAATTTCTCCACCTTCCAATCGTTATTTTGCAATAATCGCTAATAAAGTATGGAATTATTGCCTGGGGTGGAGCATTTGAATGTCACATGAAAAGAGTAGAAGTGGTCCAGAAATGGCTGCTCCGTGTAATCTACGGAAAGCCCCATTTGTTTCCTTCAGACGAATTATACTTCTTATATCGGGCAATGAATCCTCAACAGTTATTTGTATCCCAGATATTAACGGCCATCTGTTCTAGAAGAATAGAACTCACTTTAAGATAAACCGAATGCAATTATGAAACAAGAAGTAAGATAATACACGTGATTCCTAGAGCAGAAAAGCGAATTGGACAAAGATGCTTCACATACTTATAGCATGATCCCGAAGAACCTGAAAGACATGAGACATAATAAGAAACAACAAAGTATGATTAGAAAATGGATTTCTGAAAAAGAAAGAAAATATTTCCAATCCATAATCAATGGATAAATCATGGATGAAACCTCATATCCATTAATTCCTTCCTAACTTGGATCGGCCTCTAGATGATGCACCGGTAATCCTCGACTGCATGTCACCAAGGTGATTGGTTACAACACTACAGAGTCATATATGATATGATTCGATTAATTCCATTGTTTATTCAGTTTTTTATTCAGAATAAGATTTTATTATAAATGTGGCTACTGTAATATTGTTATTATGTTAATTGTATATAGCGTACGTACAGGCTTCAGCCTCTGCGATTCATGTTTATGTCACAATAAACTATTATTATTATAATATTCAATTCACTTACAGGGTCCAGTTGAATATAAAAATCTTCATTGCTCGCTGCGTGATTGTATCCTCAATGGAACTTCACGGTTGCACCAAGTTTTTTAATGGGTTCGTTTTTTCGCTTAATGAGATGAAACTCAAAAGTCTTTCACAATGAAAACTTGCGAAAACTCCGTCGACTGCGCCACTTATGTTTTTGGTCCCGTAAGGTTCCTTTCACACGGTGAGCTGTACAGCTCTCACTCATGAGCGAGAGGCAGACCCGGCAGATCGAAATGCAAAGACTACAACGGTGCTTTCACACGATGAGCCATGATCCATCACGTCTCATGAGCGAGAGCTTCTTTCACACGGTGAGACGTACGGCTCTCGCTTATGAACGAGAGTCACATCAACGGATCGAAATGCAAAGAGTACAACGGCGCTTTCACACGATGAGCCATAAGCTGTCACAGCTCATGAGGGAGACCCGTCACGTTTCATGCATCTCGACCTTGTCTCTTGTATAAACAGGGCCGTCGCTACGCAGTAGGCAGGGTAGGCGATCGCCTCGGACAAAATTCAGAGGCAGCATTTCAACCTTGATCAATAAAAAGGCCATATGTAGAAATTCAAAGTACCGAATGAGATGTAATTTAGTCAGAAACAATATGATGGAATACATACGAATTGGATAAAAGATAGGGGTTGCCATTTAAGATTCCAAACTAATCTCTTCCGCCTCCACTAGAATAATAGGTGATAGAAACACTGTGTATTCTCATTTCTCAAAAGAATTTCTTAGAGAAAAACCGGAACTTATAACTTCTGTTGAATCAGTTTAGGGAAAATTCATGATTTGAAAAATTTAAAGGACAATCTCAGCTAAGCAACACTAAAATTTCTTAAAGAATGTCAATTGTATGTACAATCATATTTGATTGATGTAATTTTACTACAACGTTTCCTTTCTGTAAATACCTACTTGTAAATATTTTATAAAAATTATTACCTGTAATGGAATAGTACATTGTACATATGTCGAGACACGTTAATTTAAATTGGAAGAAAAATGGGATTCTGAGAAATGAATTCTTATTCTAATCAGAGCCTTAAGGCTCTAATACTAATCCCAAAAACTAGTCAGCTAGTATCCTTAATTGGAACTATCAATTATTTTCCATCCAATATCCAAATGTTATTCTGGATACATTCATTTAAAAGATATGTAATATATCTACCTCCAATCTATAATATGTAGATAACACGATGAAATATATCGAAATTCCATATGAATTTGGGAAATATATCGGGTGTCCCAAACTAGATGGCCTATTAGACGTTTCTGGGAAACTAATCATCATTTTGAGCCGAAAATTTGCATATTGGGGTTTGAGACAATGATCTTTCTCCCTAAAATATTTTCAGATATCTACAACTTTCGGTTATACCGGAAACAGACTACTACTTCCTTATTTCAAATGGCACACCCAGTATATTATTGCATCATTAGATAGCTTTTTTGATGGCAATTTTGGCAATATGCCATACCTTGGGTAAAAATTCAACGGTTCATGAGTTATTGGGATTCTTATGAAAAAAAAGGTGGCGATGAGGACTCGCATTTTTTCGAATATTTCAGCAGAAGAAGCCTTTTTCGAAAAAAAATTGTTTTTTTTCGATTACGCAAATACGTAGTATTATAAGACTGTTTTCGGTTTGGACCAAAAATGTACAGGGTGTTTATAAGAGGATCGTGAACTTCGACAACTCAAATTCATCAAAACTCAAGATTTTCAAATTAGAACCTATATTTTTTATTATTTCAGTCGAATCTACGTACAAAAATAGTGGGGGTTACTTCAGCAAACCCTATACCTAAAATGAATACTTCAAGAGTTATCGGGGAAGAACTTTAAATGGAGAAAAACCGCTATTTATAACTGTGGGAATAACTGTCTGGCACTTCCGTAAAACACAGAAAGAAATTAAAATTCGATGTTTGGATAACTAAATTTTACATTTCATGAATTTTAATTAATTTTTCGTTGATATTGTTGAGAAATCCATAAACCAATACAATTTTCAATTACGAATAATTCATTACAATTCTTGATATGTCAAATTCAGTTATGAAAACATCGAATTTTATTTTTTTTCTGTGTTTTACGGAAGTAACATACAGTTATTCCACATTTATAAATAGCGGTTTTTCTTCATTTGAAGTTCTTCCGCGATAACTCTTGAAGTATTCATTTTAGGTATAGGGTTTGCTGAAGTAACCCCCACTATTTTTGTACGTAGAATGGACTGAAATAATAAAAAATATAGGTTCTAATTTGAAAATCTTGAGTTTTGACGAATTTGAGTTGTCCAAGTTCATGATCCTCTTATGAACACCCTGTACATTTTTGGTCCAAGACGAAAACAGTCTTATAATACTACGTATTTGAGGAATCGAAAAAAAAATTTTTTTTCGGAAAAGGCTTTTTCTGCTGAAATATTCAAAAAAATGTGAGTCCCCATTGCCACCTTTTTTTTCATAAGAATCCCAATAACTCATGAACCGTTGAATTTTTACCCAAGGTATGGCATATTGCCGAAATTGCCATCAAAAAAGCTATCTAATGATGCAATAATATACTGGGTGTGCCTTTTGAAATAAGGAAGTAGTAGTCTGTTTCCGGTATAACCGGAAGTTGTAGAGATCTGAAAATATTTTAGGGAGAAAGATCATTGTCTCAAACCCCAATATGCAAATTTTCGGCTCAAAATTATGATTAGTTTTCCAGAAACGTCTCATAGGCCATCTAGTTTGGGACACCCGATATACTTACGATAAACATTAATTATTGGTTCGATCACATATCACGTATTCCTAAAAGAAAGAAAGAGAAAAAAATGTTCACTGTAATGTTACGGAGTTTTTTAAAATTAATGATAGAATTTCCAAAATTTTGTATGTTAGATTGAAGAAAATTTGAGCCTTAATAAAGGATCAAAATTGTCCTGAATAATTCGTTTTTATTATCGATAACATGGACGAAAATCCTGATACAGATAAACATTATGTTTTTGTGTAAACTTTGTAGCAAACAAATCTTTATCAACGATATCAAGAAATTTCCCGGCATCCATTCTAGTAAATGGCCAACTTTGGAAATGCTGAGGCTGATCACCTGTCAGATTGAAGAATTTTATTTATAGATTATAGGTTATGTTGATTATTTGAAAATATTGACAAGATTCCATTACCCATATCTATTTTTATCGCTCAGCTCTTGCATTATCTTATTATTATGTGATGATTCGTAGCTTTCTATACATTATTAAATATCATTTTAATTCTTGATTACTTTAGAACATATAGCATATTCTCATTTTTCTCACAATGACTGAAGTGAGTATTCAACAAAATTGTAGAATATTCTTTATTGTGAATTGTTTTTATTTCAAGACTACCAAGAATAGAGTACCACCATGGCTCAGAAATATATTAGAAATGGATAAAAAATTAACCAAAAGCATTGTAGACAGAGCAGATAAGTTTATAACTTTACGTTCATTGAGACTCCAATACAAAGCACTTGAGGTAACGCTTGATGTTATGTCCGAAAGGTTACTAATTAATATTGTAAATTTTAGATTTCATGTCATGGTATACCATGGCTTGCTTTTTGGATAGCTTTTACATGGTTGTTCAATGATTCTTCCCTTATACAGTTACAGGTCAATATGTTACTAGGTAATGGATGCTTTTTGTAAGAAACAATTTTCCACTAAATTATATTTTTTTAGGATTACTTCTTGATATAGTTATAGTAGCGATTTGTAAAGCATATTTCCGTAGAAGAAGACCATTGTTGAATACAGATGATAAATTTGGACAACTGGGTCCTGATGTATATAGCTTTCCATCCGGACATTGCAGTAGAGCAGTTTTCGTTCTTTATTTTTTCACCAGATTGTGGCCAGCTCCTATAATATTTATACCTCCATTATTAGCTTGGGTATTCAGCATTTGCGCTAGTAGGTTGTTGATGCACAGGCATTACTTGCTGGATATTTTGGGAGGTATCTTATTGGGATTATTAGAAGGTGGTGTTATGGATATATTATGGCTAAGCGATAGCTCTGCGAAATTTCTGATGTCCTTTTTGTCTGATGAAAAAATTGATGGAGGGGATTATCATGTGTAGATACTTGTAGAATTAATTCATAAAGATCTAGTTTCTTCACTAATTCTCACCAATTCAGAACTTCAATTTTAGGCTAAGGCAAAAATCCATGTATTAATGTTTTTTTTATTTATTCATGAAGAATATACTTTTTTTTGTTGATATGTACCATATAATATATATTGTTGATAATAATAATTGGGTAACAATTCAGATAACTACATTTGCTATCCTGATAAAGAATTCCATACATTCATTGTAAAAATTTTATTGTATTAAAAAGCAATTTAAAAAATCAATTTAAGAAGTACATTTTTTCTGTTTAGTATTTGGAAAACTCCTTTAAAATGTTGTTTCAATGCGGAAGAGTTTTTTCATTATGTATTCAAACTATTGATTTCAACCTTTGAAAACAAATGGTTAGAGTAGCTATAATTAGCAATTTTTAAACATCTACTGAACAGAATATTTTTATGGAAAAATTTTGAATTCATAAAATTGAATTTGTTTGGATTTATAAAAAAAGAGATTCATATGACATACATTTATTTCAAGTATATATTAAGAGGGCAACCATATAGGCAATATATATATATTATATAAAAAACATATTAGCTGGTCGGGTTCCAAAATTTGATGTTTCAAGAGATGCATAAGCAAATTTGTAGCTTTTTAATACAATGTCTTCTGAGGATACAACTGAATTTAGGAACTCGCTCAGGTTCAGCACATGCAAACAATTTTTTTCAAATATCATATATTCGTTCATCAAGAAAGGAGCTAAATTCATATAGTTTATTTCTGTAATACTGTTTACATCCTGCTATAATTCATTACTTCAATGTCTTCAACTTTTATAAAGAAACATCAATTGAAATGTGATGTAAATATTCAAAGCGCCAGATATCTTATCAGACTAGGAATCAATTTTTTTTTTTGGATCTTGCCTCCTACATATTTAAAAATTCATTACAATTAGGTTATTCCATGGAATCGTTATCACAAACGAAGTCTCATTTTTTGGCCCCTATGAAAGTTAAAAGGAGCCTCAGTATATACATTGAAGATATGAAACTAAAAATATAAATTACAGCAGTCCACTTATTGCATAGGTGAGTTTTCTTTCGAATCTTTCTTTCCAAGCTGTCTGTTAGACAGTAGGTTGATGAATAGTTATCAATTCTCATCATTTATTTGATCTTCTGCAGTTAGTGCTTAGAAGACTTATCTTTTAAATATGTGTATTCCTAACAGGAAATTAATAGTACACTTGCTTTCAAATGAAAGTCTTGCACCCCAACTGTATTTACAAATATATACAAACATTTAATTTTGTTGACCTTCTACACAAATTAATAGCAGCATTGAAAGTGTTTGGTTTCAGAATATTCTGGTAATGTAAACAACCTAATTTAGTACTATCGACAATCTAAAAAAGAACTGTTTGCATTAAGCCGGACTACAATTATTGCTATGTGACATGAAGGATTGTCTTATATCCATATTTGATAGGTTGAAGAACTATAGCTAGAGGAACAAGTAGTCGCTATCAAGAGATTGGAGTAATGCAAAACTGAGTTGCTTGTTTGCAGTTGGCAAGACTGTGGGGATCAGGACTGAAGAATAGACTTGAAAAGGATATATTGGAGTTGGTACTGTAGTGAGACTCAAATGTTTTATAGAACTCCTGTTGTCCATATTACCTTCAAATATCATCAACCCAATAATTGTACCATTGCGTAATGAATTAATAGTCCAATTTATTTTTATGTTGGAAAATGCAAGTCGACATTGCACTGGTGATGTTTGAAAAGTTTTGGAAAACTGCAATGTTTGAATAGGCGGCGATCCTACAAGAAAAAGCTTTAGGAGAATGAAAAAAAATACTTTGCTGGAATCATCCTGGGTTGGATCACTCCAACAGGTTCCTTCTAAATTTTTATACTGTGAGATGTAAGGAGTATCGGAATTTTAGCAAGAATATTCTATACCTCCTCACTGGATAATCTTACAGCGCAATGCTGCCTCAAGGAGCACCCCATGAGAATGATTCTAGCAGAAAACAACCAGTGCTGCAAGTGATATACAGAAATATAAAGATTAATGACTTTTTTCTAGCTATTTTTGATTTAACTTCACTCTAGAGTTGCAAGGATATAATGCTGCTAATAAGTGGGTACAAGACTTCTGAAAGTGAGTGAACTCTGAAATTATCCAACTTTTTTCTTCTTGTATCTGGTGATAACACATGAGGTTTATCGTTTGTCGCCAGATACACCAGGCTCCATAAAGCTAAAGATTTCACTAATTTTGCCACCTTTCATTATTATTCGAACTCTTCAAGATTTCATTAATTAATTTCTTTACAATTTCGTTTTGTGATAATGGTATTCTCGCTGAAGCTCCTACTCTTTAAAGTAGCACAACTGCCATTCTTTGTGCGACCTCGACACCATTAATTCCTCACAGTCAAAAATAATAATCTTCGGGGTTCAATAATATATTTTAGAAGTTAATATAAAATTTTCTTAAATAGACAATAAATTAAGCTGCGCTAAATCGATACAACTATGAAACCGAAATAAATAAATCAAATACCCGTCTCTCGATACAATTCAAGATTCACCACAATTTGTTATGATAAAATTTCAGGTCGAAATAACCCTGTTCGGTCAAATGCCTAGGCGTTTTTTTGCCGCTGTCCTTATCGCTGCTATCAGAGGGCGGGGCTAGGTCCTCGTTTATCCTGAGCTTCTCCAGTTCGGGTTCCAGGTCGTCCTGCACTCCGTCGTCCTTGTCTACCGGCGTCACATCGTGTTGTATCGGAGGCCCTTGGACCGAGATCTCCGTCTGTATTTCCAGCGATTTAGGACGCTCTAATTTTGGTGAACTGTGCACAGAGTCTGCGACTGCTGCTACTGGCATTGTGACACTGTAATATTTCATAAGTTTCTAAAGTCCTGGACCTTTTAAACACTAAATTCTATTGGGCTCTGTAGAAAGAAAATGAACAAAACGAAAATTAGTCTAAAAATATAAAAATCATAAAAAGAATCGAAAAATGCTACTTCACTGGAGTAAAAGATACAAAGTTCCCTTCAAGCTTCAAAGTGAAGCTTCGGATAAAGATGTGTATTCAGAATTAGTTTTTAGTATAGAACTCTTGATTTATCTCGGAAAGTTTCGTTGTGCAAGGATCTTGTGATATGGCCTATATTATGGTGTTATTTGTATTGTTGTCAGATCTTTACATTCTCTGGAATAATATTATAATAAATCTCGTTATTTTCGTTGGATAACGTTATTTTTTGACTTTTTTGAAATGCTTAATAAATACTGAGTATTTTTGATGTGAATTTTTCGAATACCTTAATGGCATAATTTCGTAGTAGAACTATATTTACATCATCTTCTGCGAAGTTGAAATAACACATTCAGATGGATTTATGTATTGTATGTTATCTTAAATTCCTATAATTTTTTTACTACTCATATGGGACATACCTCTAACATGAAAGAAACATTTAGAGATTATTCAAATTAAACGAGTTAATTTATTCATAGCCATCTAAATTGTTTATTTTTGAATTCGGTGAAGATAATGAATAACTACGGAACTTTTGGGGTATTATTTACGGATTTCAAAAGGTGAAGAATATACACAGTGATACATTTGAAATAACAAAGTTTATTTTTATACCCATGAAAAGAAAGATCTGACAATGTAAATACTATCGATCAAGATCCTTGTACAACATGCAAAATCTACGAAAATCCTCAAAACCGTTTTCGAGATGAGCGTTCCACATTTAAAACCTACTCTGTAGATTAGTGTACTGAGATTTATTAAAACAAGTTTGATGTAGTTTATGTCACTCAGTTTGTCCGAGAGCGACGATACAATCATATCAAAAAAATATTCATATTGACTATTTACAGCACATGTTATTTCAAGAAAAAAAGCCACATTAATTTATATCCAGTGGAGTAGGCATAAAGTGAAAATAACGAAATTATCAAATAAATAAATCATCGATATTCTTAAATGATATGATCAAATAAACAGGAAAAAAAATCTATAGGTATCATAATAAGAAGTGTAAGGTTCATACCATACAAGAAATTTTCATTCCCCTGAGACAATTGAACAAGGAATTTTTGTGAAGGTCAAGTCTTCAACGACCCCTCATGGTTAGTATAGTTCTTGGAGGTGGGCGCCTAGGGAATAAAGGTTAAGGAATGATGGTAAGGAGGAGGGTACTAGAAACGTCTTACTTTTTGGTCAACTGCGGTGGATATCCGTTTTCCAAGTTATCAATTTCTTGGACGTCCCTATGAAGAATTATATCAGAAATTAGGAAATTTAAATCAGCTCATCACTATTCATCATGATCGTTAGTTGACAAATATTTCACACTATTTGTAGATGATAAATATAGTCTAATGTAAAATAGCACAGTGCCATAGACTTCATAAAGTCATTTCCATGTCTATTGACTTTCCAGATAGAACACTCAACAGTGACTAAGCAAACATCTGGGATTCCAATGTACCCAAAAAGGAGTTTCATATGATAATTTGAATACAAAATGTGTGAAATTTGTCATTTGCAGAAATTATAATAATAATTTCCATATTTCTCATCAGAAAATCTTACGTTCGTTTTTTGATAATTGCAGATTTGTACGCTTTCTTCCTTATATCAATGTCGTTCAAACCATACATCCCACTCATGTTCTTCTTACGAGACCCGATTTCTACATCACTGAAAAAAGTAACGTGTTGAGAAATACGTTGGATGTAGCAAACGATCTTCGTGTATTTCAATTAAGTTGCACAATTCTCTGTGATTATAATTACCTCCTTTTCAAATAGGAATTTATGCATTCAGAGTCGCCAAAAATTGAATTTTGTTTTTGAAGGTAGCCAGACAACGAAAAGTACAATTTTTCTTTTTGTCTCTGTTTTTTTCCCGATCCATAGCATCAACTTTTCATATTTTTTGTAATACGAATTTCAGAATTTATCTGGTATCTATGTTTTTTCAATATACTGGAAATTTGAAATTTTACAGGACCTATTTGGGAGTCAGTGCTAGTGCTGCACAAAAATTCGGAAACATATGAAATGGTCTTTTCATAGGTTACGATTTATTTAGTCAATATTTCGTTTAATTTCTTGTTTTTGGTCAATTCTATGTTGAAAAAACCTTACTGATGTGAATAAGTCTACTATAGAGTGTGTTTATTCTCAGTTTGGTTTGGCAATTCATCATTAATAGACTCACGCCTGAACAACGCTTACAAATAGTGCAATTTTATTTCGAAAATAATGGTTCTGTGCGGAATACGTATCCCGATTTTCATAAGCGAATTTTGTTTAGCGATGAAGCGCACATCCAGCAAAACTGACTGTTTGGTGCGCTTTATGGGCTGGTGGAATCATTGGTCCGTACTTCTTCAAAAACGATGATGGCCAGAACGTTACAGTCAATAGTGATCGGTATAGAGCCATGATTGCTAACTTTTTCATTTCTGAATTGAACAACCATGATGTCCAAGAGCTGTGGTTCCAACAAGACGGCGCAACATATCACACAGCTCGTGCCACAATCGATTTATTGAAAGACACGTTTGGTGACCGCCTAATTTCACGTTTTGGACCTGTGAATTAGCCTCCAAGATCTTGTGATTTAACACCGCTAGACTACTTTCTGTGGGGCTATGTAAAGTCATTGGTCTATGCGGATAAGCCACAAACCCTTGATCATTTGGTAGACAACATTCGCCGTGTTATTGCCGATATACGGCCAAAAATGTTGGAAAAAGTCATCGAAAATTGGATGTCCAGATTGCACTACATCCGATCCAGCCGCCACGGCTGGATTTCTGGCATATGACCGCCACGGTCATATGGCAGAAATCATATTTAAAATGTATTGCCACAAGACTATCTTGTCAATCGAATAATCCATCGTTGTTTTATTGCAATTTAAAGTTCTATAGCTCTTAAAAAACACCCTTTACATACAGTATAAAAAATGATTTATCATTCTCTGCTTTCTCGCGGAGTACTTGAGTGTATAAAAAAAAAATTGTACCCAATTGGTTTCTATATTGAAATTTTCATGTGAAACACTTGAAGGTTACGGGTCTGAAGACCACTGACTCTAAATAAATTTAATTTTTGTAATTGAATGTACCGTCAATGAATTAATTTCAATCTGTATAACGAAAAAAACAAGTTAATCTCGGATATCTTCGTGATCGGCAAGATCAAATCAACCCACATTGATCAGGTGATAAGAAGATAATCTATCAGAGTTGTCTTAGATCCAACGAAATTCTTATTGATAATACCTTGTTTTTGATTTCGTTCTCGTCAAGTTCTTGTTCTCTCCTTCAGGATGGTTACTGAAGTCGTTCGCAATATACGAACTCTGTCTCATCCTAACCGGTGAATGCTCCTTTTTCTGTTCACTCGCCACCACTGGATTCGTTTCTTGCGAATAAATCCTCTCCTCCTCCACAGGTTGCAGTGTCCTCTTTTCCACGGCGTCGCGATGCCAAGGCGCCGCATCTTGGGGCTTAGCGTCTTTTCTATCGATCGGTACATTTCCGGTTTCCTGAATATTCCGTTCCGTTCTTCCCCCTTCGTAGCCACCCTGTTGCTGTTCATCTCCCGCATACGGATCTCCGTTGTGCCTCTTGTATTGTTGCTGCTGCTGCTGAATCTGCGGAATCCTAGGAGTAGGCTGTTGGTCGGGTCTTCTTTGATCCCCAGCTTCCGATCCGTAGAACTGAGGCGACCTTTGTTCCTGAGCAGGGCGAGAATCCATCGGAACAAACTGTTGCGGTATAAGGCGCTCCTGTTGCTGCTGATTCTGATACAGATTTTGTTGCTGCTGATCCTGTGCTCGATAATACACATCCTGAATGCGATGCTGTTGCTGTTGATCTTGAAGGCGATTTTGATGCTGCTGCACCTGAGGGCTATATTGCTGTTGATACTGCTGATTCTGAATATGATGCTGCTGATCCTGAAGGTGATTCTGCTGTTGATACTGCTGATTCTGTACGCCATATTGCTGTTGGTACTGCCGATCTTGAACGTGTAGCTGTTGTTGCGGGTGTTGAAGGCGAATTTGCTGCTGCTGATCCTGAGGGCTAGGAGGATGCTGCTGATTCTGAAGGCGATACGGCTGTTGATACTGTTGGTCCTGAAGGCGAGGTTGTTGATACTGTTGGTCCTGAACGATAGGCTGTTGTTGCTGATCTTGAGGACGATACTGATTCTGTTGATATTGGGAGCGAACCTGTTGCTGTTGGTTCTGATGGAGTTGCTGAACCTGCTGATCTCTATACTGAACCGATTGAACGGTTGGTTGTTGAATCTGGCGAGTTTCTTCACGTGGGGCATCAGAAACCTCGTTTGGTGGATGCATAATCTGCGGAGTATAGTCTCCGGCGTCTCTTCGACCGCTTGGCAACTGTTTGGGATAACCTTCCATCTCATCTTGGGACCGTTGTTGGTAAGACCTAGGCCTTACGGAAACCTTGTACTTGTCCCGCAGCAAACCGTTCTCAAAGAACTCCTGTTCAGCGTTCAAGAGAGAAGCAACAGTCTCTTCGTTTTTGACGCTAGGTATCACCGGACGGTTGTACTCGGCCAACGAGGGTTTCTTTAGGCTTACGGGGTTGGGTTTGAAGTACTTTGGATCTACTTGGAGCAAAGAGTGTACTGTGTCTGATTGTATCTTGTCAGTCTTCTTTTCGGGTAGCGGTTGGTAGGGTTGAATCCGTTGTTTCGGAATGCTGGGTTGGATTTCTTGATATTTTTCTTTTTCCTTCCGTATTTGCTCTTGCTGAGGAGGATGAGGTTGTGGAGAATATTGAGTTGGCGTTTGGGGAGAGTAAACCTGTTGTGGAGGATATTGTTCGTGAAATGCTGGTTGCTGTGGAGTATGAGGGTATTGATATTGTGGAATAGCTGTTTGCTGGTATTGTTGTGGCGGTACGTTGTACTGAGGTACATTTTGGTTCACAGTAGGACCATAAGGAATAGGCTGGAGGTTTTGTTGGAACTGTTGAGTCTGAGGGACGTTAATATTCGCAGCGTAAACATTGTTTGCGTTCTGGTGAACGTATTGTGTTCTTTGGTCAGGATGTTGAATAGGTTCAGGGGTAGATGGTACGAAATTCGGAGTACTTCTCGGTTGCGCGATATCTTGCGCATGATACAACGGTGGTTCTTGAGGTGGAAGAACTGGCTGATACTGCTGTTGGGGAGATTGTTCGACGTTTGGAGGAGGTGGTGAATGAACAGCAGGTTGAGTAACATCACCTTGATACGGTAGGGTCACGGGATACTGTGGAGTGCCTTGATAAGTAACGGCAGCTTGTTGATGCTGGATCTGTGAAGGTATATTGTTATAAGTCGAAGTTTCGTATCTCTGCTGATCCGGCTGCACGTTCGGAATGATCTGTGTCATTTGGTAAACCTGCTGAGCTTGCGCCTGCTGAGGCCATGCGTTTCCGGCAGGCTCGGCGGTTTGAAATCGGGTGTTATCGTTGTAAGTCGCGCTCCCGGACTGATTTTCTCTCTCCGGGAACATTCTGACTTGATTCCGCTGGAACTGCTGCTGCTGATTTTGGGCATTGAGAGTTTGTTGGGTGTTCTGAAAATTGAGCTGTTGGACATTGTTCCTGTCTTCTCGAAATGTATTTTGGGGATATTGATGAGCGAATTGTTGTTGGGCATTGCAACGAGCGTCGTATTGAACGGGAGGCATCCGTTCTTGTTGCATAGGGACCTGAGCAGGCATAACGCCTTGTGAATTCTTGAAATTGTCCGTACTGAAAAACGGAAATATGTGGGATAAGGATAGGGATAATCTGGGATGAGGACTAACCTTGACGGGCGCAAACTCCTTGTTCCTTAAAACTAAACTAGATTTTCCGTATTACTCACCTCGTGGGTTCGCTGTTCTTCTGGGCCGAAGTATTGTGTATTATCTAGAACAAATTCGTTAGGGAAGCATTCTAAACTTATTCGTAAAATATGTTAAAATACCTGTCCCATACTGCAAGGGGGTCTGGGGGCCCCATAACGACCGTAAAGTGGTTGCTGATTGTTAGGAGATTGAGAACTTTGTAAGCCATTAGTTCTATTCAGTGGACTGAAAGTTAGTGAGAGTTGATTATTTTAATTAGATATTACCATGTCATATAGATTATATAGTAGGACAAAGTCAGTTTCACAAAAATTATTCGCAAAGCAAATGACGCTACCGTCAAATAAGTCCCAGACAAATCGGGAACGCTTTCTACTTCCGTAGTACCCACTGATGAACAATCATATCGAATAAAACTTGCTTCAATCTTTTCCTGTCCCTCCTTTCGTGGCTCAAAAGATTTCTAAAAGAGGTTATTTCGTATGAATGAATTCCTGTATAATATCGCCTCTATTTCCTAGATGGGTCTTATGAACGTTCAAATCGAATTGAACGACATAATCCTACTATATTATCTATTGATTATGATTGGCATGATTATTTCAATTAGAATTCAAATTAATATTTTTTTCATAGTTTTTATTGTTTGAATAAGATTTCAAAATTGAGATCTACCGAAATTGGAAAATCTAATTAGTACCTATCATATATGACTTAAGATTAGAATATTGATTTATTCAATGTGAACAAATTATTGGAAATGTTGTAAATGAACTTATAACTGCGAATTAATTTATGAATAAATATTTTTCGTCATTTGCATTAATAAAATTAAAGATGGCACTGTACCTTGCAACCTTTGAATGACGTACCTGCCTTCTGAAGTATCTTTCTTCTGGTTTTCGGGGAAGAACCCATCGAAAACAACATAGTTATTCATTTGCTTGATAGGATGCTGAAGATAGTAGTGCTTGTTCAGAAAGTTGAGGAACTTGTCGCTTGGTCTATCTATGGCCAGATTGTGAGGTTTCACGTTTTCTCTCTGAAATTATATGAAAATATATTTCCCGATGTCATCTGAGATAAACCGATAACGATATGCTGTTCATAGATTCGAGCTGTATTTCTCCGGATATATCCTGAGATACGAAAGGTCCAAAGATAGATTACTCCATTGATGAAATATAAAATATAGGGTTTTCCAATGAAAGGTCTATTTTGATATTAAAGAAAACAAGTATATTTCAAGAGGAATCAATGGATGTTTGAAAAGTACCATTAACTATGGAATGGATATTAGCCAAATGGCAGCCGCAGCTGCAAAATTTTTACTCTTTTTGTAATGAATTTTAACAATTTTAATGCGTTGTTGAAGCGTGCATCGTTTCATTTTTAGTGGTAGCGTAGTTTTTACTGGACAATTGTCAAAAGATGCCTGCTTTAAAAGTGACAGCTGCCCAGATAGCAGGCTATTCAGCATGAAACTTCTTATATTGTTAATTTGTACCCGTATGGTATGACAAATTAAACAGTTATCGGCTAAAAATGTACTTAATTTTTGTTGTTCTTCGTAGAACTACATCATAACTAATACATCAATCGATTTACTCACAATCCTGCCATAATAACATATCGATTATCATGTCAGATATGTAGCTGACATATAGGAGTCGATAAATAATCCTCCAATGTCTTCAAATGGATCCTTCATCAACAAGAAAAACATTCCGATTTCGCGTTGAAAAAACATTTCTAGTGCTGAGGACCATTTCCACCTCAAGGGGAAAAACCTCGGAATTTCTTGTGTAAACATCCAAAATTAAAATATAATAGAAAAAACCCAACACAAACTCACTTCAAGCATGTATTCGAAAAGTTTCTTTCCCAATCCACTCCTTTGCCTTTTCTCGTGTACGTAAAAGTCTAGGACACAAGGTGGCGTCACCTGGTAATGCTGTCCCTCTCTGTCGAATACGTACAACCCTTTCTTTCCAATTTTCAGCATGCCGGTTACTGCACCATTGCCACTGAAAACGGTAAAACCTTGTTAGTGAAAAGGAGCTTTAACAATATAATAAAAAGAAGTACTAAATATCAGTAGTCCAGAGATTTATAAATGAACTAAGAGCTATTGTTATGCTCCATCTCAAAAAAAAAAATCATTCGGATAGAAATAAATCTGTTGTGCGTTGTCAAAGAATCTGTGTTGAAATTGTTGACCTCTTTCTATGATAGAGTGAAATCGTGTTTCAATTTTTATATTTTTACATCAGTATCTAAAGTCAAATCGGAAAGATTTCAGAATTTCAGGCTAGCTCAGAGGCAAAAAATATCTTAGGTTAGGGCAGCCCTGCTTATGCTAGTTTTCAAAATGTAGGGGAAATGTGTCTGAGACGGCATAGCTGATGAGATGGCATACAACGTGTTTCTCGGTTGACATTCAGAATTAGGCGCCAGTTCAATGTGCATACTATAGAATAAGACGTAGTTAAACGTCTGCGTGAGTTCTAGTAAATTCTGCAGTAGTATTTGGTCAGCGCATGCGAGGAAAGTTTATCGAGTCGGCTGAAAATTTACAACAGCTAGAGTTTTCGGTGAATATTTGAAAGAAACAGGTATATCGGGGAGTGCAAATATTTTCTATTATTTCTGCATACACTTTAGTTTCAGAATAATATATTTTTTTTCATCTTAGTATCCACCATTGTTATTGAGAAAGAAAAAAGTGATGGTGTTTGCTTCTGGGTGAGTTGGCATATGTGATATGCTGATGAGATGGTGTAGGTATGCCATCTCACCCAGGCACTTTGTTAAGTTTCCTTTTCGAGTAGAAAATTTAATTATGATTTTTCAAGGAATAGGGCGTTATCAACGAAAATCAACAATACGTTCCTGGAGCGAAGAGAATATGAAGGAAGCGATAAAGGCAGTTCATGAAAAAAAAATGGGCTGGTTGATAGTCTCAAAGACGTTCAATGTGCCTAGCATATTAAGGCGACGTGCAATTAAAAGTGAAGGGTAGAGGAAAAATTACATGGGGGGTCATAAAGATACTTTCGATGAAACCTTAGAAAGGGAAATTGTTG
Source organism: Harmonia axyridis (assembly GCF_914767665.1). NCBI lineage: Eukaryota > Metazoa > Arthropoda > Insecta > Coleoptera > Coccinellidae > Harmonia > Harmonia axyridis. The sequence goes on along the minus strand of NC_059502.1, from coordinate 55,686,331 downwards.
AGCATTTAAAAAATTTAGAAATACGATTTTTTGGTTTTACAACAACCAACGTCAGAAAGCTTGCTTATGAAGTGGCGGAAGCAAAAAAAATTCCCCCAGATTTTCCCATGTCGAAAAAATGGCAGGATGGGATTGGCTAAAAGAATTCCGGGATAGAAATCCTAGTATAAGCCTTCGAACTCCAGAATCAACTTCATTCGCTAGAGCTAGTGCTTTCAACAAGCAGAAGATTCAAAAATATTTTGCCCTTCTTTCTGTTGTACCGGAAAATCATCATTTGAAGGCTAACGACATATGGAATGTCGACGGATCAGGATTTTCAACAGTACCTTCGAAAAATACTAAAATTTTTGCCATACGCGGCCGAAAACAGGTGGGAGTCCTGACTATAGTGCTGAAAGAGGACATCATTTCACTGTGGTCTGCGGTATGAATGCCGTTGGGACTTACATTCCACCAGCTATCATTTTCCCAAGGAAAAATATGAAAAATGAATTGATGGACAATGGACACAGAAGATCCTTTCAATGGGAATGGCGATGAAAATGACGACATTGCATGTATATACTGCAATGACATGTTTTCTCGATCTCGTTCCAAAGAAATATGGCTCAAATGCAATGGATGTGACCAGTGGTGTCATGCAGAATGTGCAGGAGTTGACAAAAAAAATAAAAAAATGTATTTGCGAAATATGTACCTAGGTCATAATTTATCATGTACCCATGCCATCTCATCCACAGTGTTGAGGGTGAGATGGCATATGAAGACCTTGTTTGATTGTTATTTTACACTTTCATATTGTTATTATATTCATTTTTGAATGAACCATTCCATAGATTATACATTGCACTATAATTTCGTCTGGTCCTAACCTTTTTAAGATATTTCTATTGATAGATATAAACCCAGTTCAAAAAGTATGCCGTCTCAGACATATTTCCCCTATAGACAAACTTTTATACTTGAAAATTCAATTTGTGTTTTCTACGTTTTTACCTTTCGAACCAACACCCCATCATCAAGAAATACACTTTTTTGAAGATAGGTGGATTGTGTAACTGGTCTGTCTAAGTGTTGACAAAACATAATATTTCCCCACAAACATACTCTTCGTAAAAAAAACGTTCACTTTGAAACTTTCTCAGAAATCTTCTTTGAATATCTAGCACATTAATAACTCTCAAACAACATATGTTAGTCATATCAGTTGAATTAGATGTTTATGTATGTAATTCGCATGAAACATAGTGATTCAACTTGATGATATTATTGCAGTAATTTCGAAATGTTCACATCGACATCAAAGATCGAACACGCGATTCTTGGGGGAAAATTCTAGAAATAACACTCGACGTCCGCTGTGAAATGATGGCCGTTTATGCCATTCGAAACATTCTTCAGGCGTTACGTTTATTATCCGTTTTATCGGCTTCTATACCCTGGAATTGTCGTGGTTGTATCATGAATAGAGGGAAATATTTTAGTGGGTCGCATGAGAATAGTGCAATATAGATGTTATACTAGGATAAGTTATGGTATAAATCTTCGAGGGTGGTAACTTCATTGTTTCTGAGTCTATCGACGGTGTAAAGTGGCTTTATGATCACGTTCATTTTTAATTAAATCTGGTACGGTTTAACTGTTCAAGTCCTAGGAGGTCTCATAAGGATTTCGATTTTTTTAAATAAAGAATAACGTAACATTAGGTTCAGATATTTCTGAATTAGCAACCAAATTATACCGAAGAGTTGAACAAGGTTCAATACTCCAGGATTTTTGAATATCAAACCTGCATTAGCTATATATAGGCACTAATATGAAGCATTGATCTTATTTGAATAAAGATAATGAAGGCTATTTCACAAAAAAAGCAAAGTTATTCACATAAATGAAAAAATAACCTGTGGTCAAAATCTACATCAATGAGGAAGGCTTCTGAAAAGTGGAATTCTGTCGATTTTAATATAAAAGATGTAAGCAGCGAAGGGAAATTATATTGGAAAACTATGGTAAGTTTGCGGAAAATTCTGATGAACAAAAGAATAAATCTGGAAGTACATTGGATTTGTTTGATGCTTCAAAGACGAAGAATAATATAAATACGAAATTTATGATTATTGATGAATAAAGAATGTCTAATTACTGCTCGTTTGGTGGGTTACATCATGATTGCAAGTCAGAAAAGCACGAGGAGAAGCCCTCGATAGGATACAAAGGTTTGCCCGTGTTTGTATCACTGGGGCTATGAGAACGTGTCCAACTAGAACATGGTAGATCATTACTGTAATAGATTAGCCCATGAGGCCATGAGACTATGAGAGCCTGGTCCTCTCCGACCAATGACATACCATCAGCGGCCAATGACGAGACGATAAAGAGAACTAACATCAAGAAAGCCTTCACTACGATCCTAACTAGAAATGAATACTGGGAAAGGGAGCTTCAAAAGCTCCCAAAAGAATTCCATCAAATGGTACACAGATGGTTCTACAACCCTGGCGCTGGGGAATTCAATGCCAAATGCTCACGATCATTAGGTCGTTGTGCAAGCGTCTGTCATGTAAAAATACTTGCAATTGATAGATTTGTGGAGATAAACCTACAGAAATGTGATGAAGCGATCCATTCTAGCAGTGAAACTGCAATCAAAGCATTAAATTCACATATAATCAATTCTAAAATCGATTAAACAATCAAAATTATATTGGAGAAAATTCAATGGAAAAGTTGAGAACAACAAGGGTTCCCGGTCACTCCGGAAAACAAGGAAAATTAAGAGGCCAACACACTTGCCAAAAAAGGAGAACAAACTCCTTTATTCAGGCCAGAAATCTACAAGAAAAGATCTCTTTTGAGGAAATTTTGATAATTGCTAATTTTATTTCATTTGTGAAGAGTAGAGTTATAAATATAAATATTCAGTTAAATCATAAATTATTCTTGTTGTTTTACATAGGCGTACAACTTTGCTTCCGTCTTTTTTTTTCCAAAATTCGAAGCTTTATTGTGAAAAACTGGTTATACTTTTATGATGCAAAGTATTGTCCATCGTTGAATCCCACGTTGAGAAAACTGGTCATCTTTTTCAGCGATCCACGAATCAATCCAATTTTTTACTTCTTCATAAGACCGATCAGCCAGGCCGTGTGCCATTTTTCAAGTATGTCTTGGCCACTTTCGCAACATGGGGTCGAGCAATTGTCATGCTGTAAAATCACTTCATCATATCTCCCGTTGTATTGCGGCAGTTTGTCTTTCAATGCTCGGCTCAAACGCATTAATTTCGTTCGATAACGATCGCCTGTGATTGTTTCAGTCGGTTTTAACAACTCATAATACACTACGCCGAGTTGGACCTTGGAACCGTGAATATTCGGTTTGGCTGTAGACGTGGGAGCACGACCGGGATAATGAACCCATTTTTCGTCTCCAGTCACAATGCGATGCAGAAATCCGTTTCGTCTTTGCCTTGCAAGCAGCTGTTCACAAGCAAACAAATGCCATTCAACATATCTCGGCTTCAACTAGTACAGAACCCAATTTCCTTGTTTCTGAATCATTCCCATGACTTTCTGTCGTTTTGAAATGGCTTACTGCGTCACTCCTTATGATCCTGCCAATACTTGTTGCGTTTGACACGAGTCTTGATCAAGTAATGCCTCCAATTCTGCTTCTTCGAAAACCTTCTCTCTTCTACCGTCATGCTGGTCTTCGACGTCAAAATCACCGTTCTTTGAGCGTTGAAACCACTCTCGGCACATTCTTTCACTAATATCGGCCTCACCATAGGTATTTGAGAGCATTCGATGAGCCCCAGCCGCAAATTTCTTTATATTAAAGCAGAAAATTAAAACCTTCCGAAAAGGAGGAGAATTTTGCTGGTTACCTAACATGTTTAATCAAGAATAACTTTATGATGCAGACACAAATCGACCAATATTTTGATGGCGTTTTGTTTACAAATACCTAAGCTTATTGTATGACATCTACGATCTATTGAATTCGACAAACACTCAACGCTACAGCCAAAGTTGTACACCTTATAACTAACAAACATTATACAGGGTGGGCCCCGGTCGATAGTACCCTAGACGTTTACGGAGGTTTACAGAAGGTACCATTTTATTGAAAATTTTGTATTGGGGTAGGAACCACTGCTCTATCGATCCGAAATATTTTCGGCACTCGTGAGAAAAGTTGAATTTTCTCCACCTGTTGCACAAACAATTATTTCCTGTTATTTCTGATCGAATATAGAATTGAAAATTAAATAGTAGTATTATAACTCACGGTGAGAAATTGAGAATTTCAATGAAACCTGCACCCAATGAAAACGTGAAGGTTGAAGAATGCATACGGGAAAGCTCGAACCCCTCGACGAATAATTAATGGCATTCGAATAGTCTTTTCAAGCAGCCGTAGAAACGACGGCCGGCTACGAATTTCCCCAATTACCATCGGCGAACCGGACGTAGCCGTGTCATTAGCGCGCCCGCCAGACCGCTAACGAATTCAACCGTGAAAATTCAAAAGAAAACCGAGTCGGAATTATCGCCAACGGCTCCGTTTCTCGCGTGTAATTTTTCCAACAATATAACAATCGCCATTATTCGTAATTTCCATCGGATGGAAACTTGACGACGGAGTTTGGTCTCGGCTATCGGTCACGTGTTGACGTGTGCGATAAGGAAGCGAAGAAAAATCGCTGAACCGCTTGGCTTTCGTTGGACGGGCACCCATCCATGTAGCGAAAAAGTTCCAAGCTGCTTAATTTCCCGATCAGATAAATTTTAATTTTCCGTAACTTTTCTCAAAGTTTTATTTACAGTCATACAACTGATGGAATACTATTATATCGAAAAATTTTGTTCTTTCAGTTACAGCAAAGAAAGTGGATAAATTTCTAGGAGGCAACGGACATGTACAGTGCATCCCATTTTGGGTGAGACAGCCAGGTTTCTCGCTTGTTATTTAAGATAGAGCCTTGCGGTTTTCACGTTCCGTTCCTACTTTTTCGTGAAACTCAAGTTGGTCTAATCAGATTTTGCATAACTGTTTCCGTTCAAGAGATACAGGTGTTTTTGGAAATTGATACTTTTCGGACCCCTTCTTTATCTCCGAAGTTATTAAAAATAATGCTGAGCTGAAAACTACGTCTGAATCAGAATTCTGCGTAGAATCCAGTGGCGTACTCAAATTTTTTTTTCGGGGTATGGTTTGGAAGATTCAACACAAACTTATGTTTTTTTTAATGGAACACCATGTGTATCATTTCTTCGTTGAGTTCGTTATTTTTTTTCCTTCAAAATGATGTATGATACTATGTAGGTAGGATGTTCAGAAATGTTAAAAAAACACTAAAACATCAAATAATGATGATTTTTTGTTAATGGGCAATGGATTTCCCATAGAAAAGAGGAATCAATAATGGTAACAATGATTTATAGCGATGACAGCTAGATCAGATTGGTTTTTTCCCTCCAATGCCTACTTGATAAAACAATGCTTCCAAATGCATAGTAGCCATAATAACAACAAGGATGTTTGTGTCATCAATGACCTACTACTTTTAAAAATCGAAAGTAATAATCCTCTTATTGAAACATAGAAAATTCATGGCCCATTTACAAAAAATCATCATTGTTTGACGTTTTAGTGTTTTTTTAACATTTCTAAACATCCTACCTACATAGTATCATATATCATTTTGAAGGGAAAAAAATAACAAATTCAACGAAGAAATGATACACATGGTGTTCCATTAAAAAAAACATAAGTTTTTGTTGAATCTTCAAAACCATACCCCGAAAAAAAAAATTGAGTACGCCACTGGATTCTACGCAGAATTCTGATTCAGAAGCAGTTTTTACCTCAGCACTATTTCTAATAACTTCGGAGATAAAGAAGGGGTCCGAAAAGTATCAATTTCCAAAATCACCCTGTATCTTTTGAACGGAAAAAGTTATGCAGAATCTGATAAGACCAACTTGAGTTTCACGAAAAAGTAGGACAGGAACGTGAAAACCGCAAGGCTCTATCTTGAATAACAAGCGAGAAACCTGGCTGTCTCACCCAAAATGGGATGCACTGTACAAGGATCAGCGGGATCACGTGAAAATCACAAGGATCGGACACAACCAAGCGCTCTATCCTTCTGATATTTTGAATGTCTGGGATTGAGCGAACATTCCCCTTAATGGAGATTGAGGAAGCCGACTCCGAGGGAAGTGTTCTCTCCTACGTTGATAGGTTAAAATCTGGAATATTTAATATAGGGACGAAGTCTAGCTTAAGCCAATCCACTTAATAATAAAATAATAAAATCAAGTAGAATACGAAAAAGAAAAGAATAGAAACAAGAAACAATAACCATGATGCAACAATAGTGGACTATTCTTAAACAGATCATGTTCCCTCAAAAACTTTTTCTTTCATAAACTCATAGGAAGCTGTCCACATGAAATTGAATAAAGTTTATGTACCATCACTGCATTATAAGTCTGAGTAATATAAACCTGTAACCATGACTAATGATCATTTCATGAACATCGCGCCTAAAAATCAACTTTTTCCTCAAATGGAAAGAAATGAAAGAACTCAAAATTTTCCGAGCCTTGCAAGTTTATTTATTCCAACAATTGTTCCCCATATTTTCTCAAGCCGAAGATGAACCGGTAGCGCGAGTTCTGTGCCTACTTCGCCACAGAATCAGAACAAGGATGAAAAATTGTCAATCCATAGTAAAATTTCGACAATACTAGTGATTCACAAGAGAAGTCCAAAACATGTTTCTGCCGATACAGTGCAAGAATACTTATTTATAATACAATCCAACACACGTACGTTGATTTAACGTTGTATCGTGGAAATTCACAAATTTACGTTTTCTAATAACTATATCATCACGATTCCATTCAACTTTGATATTAATATATCATTCATCATATCATTCATCATCTGTCATTTATTGGTATTTATTGGTAACGTACACATTTGTGTTCAACATTATATCATCGATCATTTTGAATATATCTTTCAATCAACCTCTCAATATTTTTTTGACTCAAATTGACAAAATAACGGAATAAACCGGTCGAATTGAAAATTTTTTTTTGGAAAACGGGTTTTCCTCAATAACTTTTCATGTCTATGAAATCATATTGATGGGTCAATTTTTAATTTTGCTAAAATAATTAATCACAAAATCCAGTGACCTGCTTACGTAAACCACTTTGTACAAAATCTGATTTTCTGTTATGCTCGTTATAAAGAAGAAAATATATAAGACAGAGAGCTATTTAAAGTAACCTGGAAGTACAAGAATGATAATTCTTTATATTCATCTATATGTTCAAACATTTATACATTTACTTAAAGGGTTATTCACTATATTATTATATATACAATTGTAGTGACTTTTTGCTAGTCCAGCAAAGTCACCCATAACACGCTGAAATTGTCAGTTGAAGTAAAAGTATTCTAACGTGAACTGACAATTTCAGGCTGCAGTATTGAAGTATAAGCTTCAAGTATTGCAGTATAAGCTTCAAGTTTATTTCTTTCAGGCAGAATCCTCCACTATAGAAATGAAAGGTGTATTTGTCATAGAACACTGAGTCCAAACTCATGATTATGGATAATATCAATGATCTCAGGATGAAGCAACGCAAACCCCTCAAAAAATTAGCTTGGGTCGAGTACGTCTCGTAAAACATTTGAAATATTCAGAATGAAGAATAACCAGAATAATTCCTACGTGTCTATTTTTTGTTGTGCGATATACTTGAATATGTAAATAATTGTTTATATATTAAATTGTTTGATGTTGTTTCTGTTGATGTCATAATAAAACCGTATTAGTACGTTTCAAAACAACGTTCAATATTGATATATCACAAATAATAGTAATTTTTCGGCAACCGTCCGGGAAGTGCTCACTTCCCGGATGCTTTTTCTCTGAGAAAGTAGTATTTCCCGGCCTAGTCCGGAAAGTACGTATTTCCCGGACTAGGCCGTCGTTTGTGTCATTGTCAATATGAAAACCTTGGTAGGTATATTTTCAATAAATGCAGTTGATCATTACCATTGCAACCGAGAAAACGACTGACAGTTCATATGAAATTAGTTGTCAACAATTTGCATGTTTTTTGATCGATAGTGTTATTTTACACGGTTGCCGAAAAAATATTGTACGCAACACGCCCGAAAATGTTTTTTTGGACTCACAGACTTCCAGGACTCGCTTACGCTCGTCCTGGAATTTTGTCTATTCGTCCAAAAAAACTCTATTTTCCGGACTTGTTACGTAAATTACTATTACGTAACAAGTCCGGAAAATAGGATTTTTTTGGACGAATAGACAAAATCTGTGTCTGTGAGTCCAACAAAACCATTTTCGGGCGTGTTGAGTACCATATTTTTTCGGCAACCTGCTTTCCATATTTTTTGCGATTGCGATAAAAAAACATGCGAATTTTTGACAACTAACTTCATATGAACTGTCAGCCGTTTTCTCGGTTGCTTTGGTAATGATCAACTGCATTTATTAAAAATACACCTACCAAGATTTTCATATTCACAATGACCCAAACGACGTGATTCTTTTCCGGTCTAGTCCGGGAAGTACGTACTTTCCGGACTAGGCCGGGAAATGTTACTTTCTCAGAGAAAAAGCGTCCGGGAAGTGAGCACTTTCCGGACGTTATTTCCCGCGAAATTATTACTGATAATAAACAGTTGGTTACCCACAGAACGTTATATCAACATACATGTGCCCATTGGAAAGTGCAGAAGGCATTAATATTCTACCACGAGCTCAAAATGTGCAATGAATTAGCGTATTTTTGAATGAACAAGTGTAAGAATGAGCCTTCTGTACGACTATTTCACATTATTTTTTCTAATTCACTGAATTTTTATTGAAAGTAATGAAATATTGCCATAAATAGGGTTTAGTGATTTTTGCATTGAAGAATTTCAGTTAGCAGAACAGTTTTATGTACCACAAATTTGACAGATAATAGATAAATCTGTGACGAAAGAGTTCCGAATACCAACATATAATAATAAAATATAAGTAACCATGAAATCTCTGTGAATTTGAGATATCCTAGCACGATTTTGTTCTATAAGATGTAGCTGAATGAACGGATTAGCCACAGAACTAGATGATATTTTTCTACATCAATGAGACATGTTCCCCAAATCACAGTTGACAATCAAAAACGATGACAATGGTTAATCTTGCCATTTTTATTTCTAGCGTAAAGTTTGAAAGAAATATAAATTCCCCGTCCAAAAATTCGCGTATGACAGACACTGTAACGAAAAGATGAAGCGATCGATTCGCTGGAAAATCACTAATGGACAAATATACTACGAAATTAAAAACCAAACAACGTCCTGAAAGTGTCACCGGAATGTCTTCTATGTAACAAAGTTTAATCCAGTTGTGATAGGTACGTGATTGCAATTGGAATTGACCTGAACAAATACCAACTTCGAAATGTAGCACGTACACGCATACAAAATGAGTTAGTGTTAACATGTCTGCAAACCTTCCACCCACATCGTTTCCAGCTACGCCTAGAATAGCGGAAAGTTTTAACATTTTAATTGAATCCTATCAGCAATGCCCGCATGCTTTAATGTAAAACGTTGCTCGATAACCCGTCACGTGGAAATATTTTCCAGTGAAAATTCATCCACGAAGCGGAAAAAATGGAAACGAAGCGTCTTATCGTATGTTTACTCGAAGTCAACCGAACATGTGGGCGTTGAGAGTGTTGACACGAAATATTAGTTGACGCGAATGAGGTAGTTCAATTGATCTGTACACAAGATGATATTCAGATATCAGATGCACATATGCAAGAGATTTACGAAGGTGGAGATGCATACATCAGCCGTTGAAAATTTTATTTGCTAAGTTGGCACAACTGTCTCCTCTTCTCCTTCGTAGTTCAAGCATAATTTGTTATTCATTATGTCACCTTTTTCATTGTGCCTCATGTGTATGTGTTTGGCGGTTCTGACGATGGATGAGGATAAACAATAATCTGTACTGCATTTTTCATTGTAAATGGTATTGTGTTTGTCGAAGGGCTGAAAATGTCACAAAACTCTTCAGGAAAGGACAAATATTCTATGGCCGATCCATATCCCGCAATATACGGTCTGAAAGTAGACATTAGATTATGGAATATGTCAATCAATGTCAAGTTACAGAATAAAGGATTACTTGGGTTAATATATGATGATTATTATATTTCTGATATATAAATCTGACATTCGAATGTCACATGCATCAATAAAGTGGAATTTCAAAAAACCTTGTGTAAAATTGTCCAAACTTGATTAAGTCCATTTAGGTACTAAATTTGTGATGATAACATTGTGTTCATATTTTCAAAATCAATTGTGCTACCCAAACAAAATTGAAATTTGCGGCAAACTTATGTATGCTAGTCCGTTTAAATATAATATGGAGCAATATAAACTCAATAAATCGCATGGTTTGCGCATGCACTGTCATTGATGACACTGTTCTCTTCCCTTAGCAGACTTATGGAATCGTAGTGACAAGGAAATGTGGAAATCAATTGTAAATTGATGATTTGTTTTTGTACATCCATTTCACATAGATTAAGAAAGAAAATCTAATTCTGGAATATATTTTTCCTACTAGCGTTTCGAAAGTATTTCTTTCCTCACGCATTGGCGTTTTGGAAGTAGTACTGAGACAAATTCTTGAGAAAAAAAGCCTACTATTCACTTTCCGCACGCATATGCGTAGGGAAAGTGAATAGCAAAGGGTTTTTTTCCGCATGCAAATATTAAAGAGTCGCACCAATCATATAATTTTGGCAAGTCTCTATGCGCCAATCATAAAATTCAAACGTTTCTCTATGCGGCTGAGCGCACAGAAATATAATTGCATAAAACGTCAGTCAGTATCAAGACAAAAACTCTTCGTGAAAGTGTTTCATTTAAGCTAGTAGGAAATAGTTATTTATAATACAAGTGCAGAAGGCATTGATATTCTTCCACGAGTTCAAAATTCAAAAACGAGCCAGTGGCAAGTTTTGGAATGAACGAGTGGTAGAATGAGCCTTCTGTACGAGTATTATACATTATTTTCTCTAATTCATTGCATTTTCATTGAAATTAATGAAATATTTCCATAAATATAATTTAGTGATTTTTGCATTGAAAAATGTTGGTTGGCAGAACTGATTTCTTTAAGGCAATTTGATGAATTGACAGATAAAGCCGTAGCGGAAAGTTCGGAGTGCCAACATAGAATAATAAAATATAACCATGAAAACTGTGCGTTTCTGATATATTCTCGCACGATTATGTTCTACAAGATGTGGAAGAATGAACGGAATAACCACAGAATTAGAGAAAATATTGTTCCTAACTCATGTGGAAAGTGCCTTTCCGCACTCGATAGCTTGCATTCTCTTGCGGTATCACTTTCGATACTTGTTAGGAAAATAACTATTATGTCGGGATGTTTTGTATATTTCAAAATGCAGAGATGGACGGGGTCAGAACAAGAATTATAGGAAAGACCTTCCCTTAATTTTTCGCATTAATTTGGAACTACTATGGAGATATTTTTCCGAAAATCTCGAACAGTCAAAACAAATGCCTTTGAAATTTGAGAAGAAGGTTTAGCAGATCTGCACCGTTTATGGAAACGAACATTATTGCTACTGCAATATAATATTTATTCTTTATGTACAAAAATATTTACGAACCCACCATTCATCGCAGAATTGATAATTCAATCTCTCGTGTCAATGAAATTCCGTGGACGAACACATAAGAGTTTGAATTCAGTCTGATATCGTAAATATGTAAATAGCTCTGAGAACACGAACATTCCATGAATTATTCTAGGTTCAAGGGCACATTATGCATTCAAAATCTCCGTTTCGTATACTGCAGAACACTTACGGCAGAATAGAAAGAACACTGATGCGTAACTGTAAAATTATTTGAGTAAATTCAAGAAATTTTGAATCCTCCATATTCAACATTAATCTGCATCCTTAAAAAATGAAGAATTTTCATATTCTATTTGTCAGTCAAAAGTTCCTGAAAATTGTACAACGTGAAGAAATAACGTTTTCTTTTGGAGTTTTGGGAGAATATCAGTAAGAATGGTAGTGAATTGTATCTACTAGTAAAGCGATATTCTCCCAGACGACAAACGTTAGTTTTCGGGATTGTGCTTTTATTACAAGGTACACATACTATTTTTTGTGAAATCGCAATCATTATAATCAAAAATTAGGGATTAAAAAAATATCAATTATAATCTGCCTACGAAATCGTTTCTTCGACAATCGATTCATTTATCGTTTGTGACAAAAGTCGGAAAATCTATTGATTTTCAAAAATCTTTGAATGAACAGTAATGACCATGTTCATATCTGCACGAAAGCTTATTTTATATTTTTATATGTTTAGAGTGAATGTTTTTTAAGAGATTGAGAATTTCAAATAATAATACAAGACAGCAATATAGGTGGAATGAATTTTTTTTATATATAATCCGGTATAGAATTTATTTTTCTATTATGATCTCCGGCATATGCCCACCGTGGCTACGAGTTACTTGGTCTATTCGATCAGTCCAATTTTTCACAACTTCTTTCAATAAATCTGGCCGTAAGGCGTCAAGGGTGGTTTGAATATCGGCTTCCGAAGGTTCAAGATTTGCTGGTTTGTGGGCATAAACCAATGACTTAACATTGCCCTTTAAAAAGTAACCGAGGGGCGTTAAGTCGCACGAACGACGGTGGCAGTTAACAGAAACACTTCTGGAAATGAAGTTGTCACCAAATGAGCTGTATGGCAAGTGGCGATGACCGACTGCCGTCGATGTTCGGACGATTAATTTTTGGAAACAAAAAATTAGTCAGCATGGCTCGATAGCGCTTGCAATTCACCTTACCCGCAGCTAATTTCTCATTTTGAAAGACTGTTTTGTAAACTACAACAAATAGTCAATTTTAATGGATGCAATGGTGATTCGTTAATGACTTGAGAATTGTCTTTGTTCCATATACGACAATTTTGCTTTTTGACGAAGCCATTTAACCAGAAATGAGCCCCAACACTTAACTCAATTCTGCGGTAAAAATGCCCATCTTCGACCATTTTCAAATAAGCCAAATCAGCAGAAATTCGACGAACACAACTTTCATTTGGCTTCATTCTCGCACAAACTCTATTTTAAAGGTACGTGAGCCAAGATCGTTAAAAAAAATTTTTCACGTAATCGAAGAACAAAGGCCAACAAGTTGAGAGATTTTTTTTGTAGGAGTTTTTCAACTAATATTTTTGAAAGATATAAGGGCTCTGTAGTACCATATCACCAATTCTTTTGCGAAAAACGAGAAGTTACCGATATAATTAATTCGTTTTTCATACAAAAATTGAAGATATTGAAATAGTAAAATGAAGATATTGTTTGAAGATGTTATGTGACAACGCCCAAAAATTGGTGATTTGTAGGAAGAAACATCTCCAATTCCACTGAGCAGTCACGTGGTAGTGTTGCCTCTTATGCCTCGACCAACAATTTACATCATCGTCTTCCGTGAGTGAAGCGCTTTTACGACAAGATACACATTATTCTTGTTTCGTCCAAATTGAAAAAAAAAAACGTTCGTGCAGCGAAAGAACGCGGAATCGCGGAACGACTGTTAATAGTTTCGCACAGTTCTACGCATCAGGAAAGTTTTTCCACTCTCTTCGCTGGCTGGTACGATCTCCGACAATTTCGCACGTAGAGAGATATTCAGTAGCTGCATGCGATAGCGATTATATGGCGATGATGTAACGCCAGGTGTCGATAAGGAAGATAAACCTCGCGGCTTCGCATTTGGCACGACGACGGCCGGTTCTGGCCACGCGAAACGGAAACAGGGCCATTGTAACAGTCGGAGGATCGCCCCAGGTGAAAACGACCTTGAACACTTGCAGTTTCGAGGGTTTGCCTTGGGGGATTCCTGTTTTCAAGGCCGGATCTCGTGATTGTCGAATTTGTTCGTTCATTCATATGAAAATTAGCATACTCTTTGGTCTTTAAGTATAGAAAGTAACTGGAGAAAACTGAAGCTGTAGTAACATTCACCTGGAAAATTTCGAATTTAATGAAACTTCTACAGGTTGTTCGGGGGTGCTGTGGAATGACTCTGTCAAGTTATCCAACATGAGGATCATGATTGTGCTTACTTGAGGAGGGCAGAAGAGCCTCAACATTCTCCTCTTTTATCTTTTTTTTCTCATAACTTCTAAACTAAGTAGTTTTCGACCAAAACGTTCATTGCAATGTTGTAGAGAATTGAAATCCCCAAAATTTTTCATTCAAAAACTTTTTTCTAAACTTGATATTAACCGAGATACAGCAGATCACAATTAGAGGAATTGTCTCAGAATGACAAAGTAATGTTTTGCTCAAAAACTGCTTAGTTTAGAAGTTATGAGCAAAACACCAATAAAAGCACGGAAATGTTGAGGTTCTTCTTCTACTCGAATTAACACAGAGTCCTCGTGTTGGATAACTTGACAGTCATTCCACAGCATCCCTAAGTAATTTGTAGAAGTTACATTAGGTTCGGAATTTCCTCCAACACACCCCATTCTTTTTGCTTTGTCTACTGGACTATTGATCGACTATTTTAATAAAATATTAGAAAGAAACGAACGATCTACTAGAATTCGATTACGTTCCGAGTTAGTTCTCATCATTTGACTCTAACTATTAATTTGTTCTCATCATTTTGATACGAAATATCCGAAAAACATAATCAAAAAATTGTATAATAATTGATTCCAGATTTGACCTTGTCTTTCCTGATGAAAAAACACTCTTTATGTTGAATTTCTTTATTGTGTAGCATAACGTTTGAAAAACATATTGTCCCCATATTTAAAGGGTCATCCAATTTGTGGTTATGAAAGTAAACGTAAACAAAACGCACTTTCATTAAAATTATCGATCAACTTTTTATTTCAATATGATGTGTGGACCTTAATCATTATGTGTTATCATTTAAAATGGTTGTACCGTTTAAATAAATGAATAAATAAATAAATGTGCGGAATACAACATCATTTAAATGTCCTCCGCGTGATCTTTTACAGAACTTGATCCTTGTGACGTAATTTTCAATGATTCGTCTGTATATTACGGGAAATATGTCACCAATAAAGAGACAGATAATGGTTTTCCGTCAAAAGTCTGAGTATTATAGACATGAACACGATCCTTCACATAACCCAAAAAAAAAATCCAAGGGCAACAAATCACAAGATATTGGTGGCCAATTCACATCACCGAAACAAGAAATTACGCGTCCTGGGAAGTTTTCTAGCAATAAAGCCGAAACGGGTCGTATTGTGTGGCTTGTTGCAGCATTTTGCTTGAACCGAAAACAATTGATGAACATTTAGCAATGGGAATTGACGGCTCAAGTTACACCTTCATCATTTTCGAAGAAGTACGGATAAATCACTTCATTAGACCAGGAGGAGGATTTGCACTACACCCATATGATGATAGATGTGAATCCAGATGCCAAATACTCCATAGTGTGCCATGAGAGAGGCCCAAATATTGTACGCACCGAAGAATGGATAAATTTAGATCTTCTACATTTTCATTTACGTTAGCAATATTTCGGTAGAGCGTGCATTTTGTTGATGTTTGGGTCTTAAGACATCAGTTACAGTTCCACTGTCTTCGAATTATTTCACTGTCGACAATAATCTGCCCGTAATGCACGGAACGTACTTAATACAGAATCATTATTTCATACTAAATTTTCAGAACCTTTACATGTTCAGCGCTAGATAAACGATATATAATGTTGAATGGCTAACTTTCAACTAAAAATAAGAGGTTTCGGATGTCAATTCTGTTTGACATGTGTCATTGAAACAGAGCTGTTAAGTCCGGACCACGACAAGGATACTCCATGGAATGAACCAAGCCCATATATAAATGGGTGGTGCACATTGGTTTCGACCATGATACAATCTTAGGCCGCTCCAACACGATCACTCGAGCTAATAACAAGATATGATATCAGCGTTGATTCGATTACAACCAAGGGATCGGTTATAATCACCGTCTTGCATAGAATATTGAACATTAACCCAAATACCAAATCACTAGACTCAAATCACCTAACATTACCTCCTAATCCAAAGTTCGCGATATGATGAAAGGGAGAAGTTTCGTGTTTGATATAGCCTCATCACTTTTTCATTCCATTAATTCAAATGGAGCTGGTGTAAGCTTCTGCATAATTTAGATGGGAATTATACCAACTCTCGAAGAAAGTTTATTAAAAACTTCGCATATTCATGGAAAAGAAGGCATCTTGTCAGATAAAAATAAAGGAAAGGACACAACAACTTAATTAAGCATTCAGCCACATGTTCTCATGAATGTTTCAACAATAACTAATTGGGTAGATTGTTGCAGTGTTCAAACAATCAAATGAATTCGTTGGGGTCAACGTAGCCTTTCTCTTTCTATGTTTTTTTTTCACGTATCGGAGAAATTTTATTGTGTTTTCCCGTGGAAGGTACCTAATGGATTTTTTCCAGTGTGCTTAATCCGAAACGGTGGAATTCATCAATGGATTTCGCTTCATCGGATCATGACGGAAGAGTTGAACGACATTCTTTAACCACATAGAACTAAACTCACCGACGCGTCTCAAAGCCTTTGTTCCGTTAAGTTAAATGAGCTCAAACATTTTCGCAAAAGTGATTTTCTGGTCGTCGTAACAATGATTCATATTAATGAAAAAATATATATGTAATAATATCTTATATAAGACAGTGTTCGGAATTCTTGCTGAACAGAAACTAATACTTATACCGAGAAGCAACACTAGATAAACTTGCAGGAATATCAGAAGACTATACGCTTTTACTTACGAAGAAGATAAACGAGGAAGATTATAAAGGATCCAGTTGTGATGTTTTAAAATACAGGGTGTTCCGTAAATACCACGTCAAACCGAGGGAGAATGTAGATCAAAGAATAACCCACCTGCTATGACAAAATTCCTATTATAAAAGTCTTACCGTTTTCGAGATATTTATTTTTTTTTTTAAAATAATGAATTTTTGCCCCTTTTAATAGTTTTGCCCTTACGGTTGGTACAATTTTACATCTTTCTGGTTAAATTTTTCAGTAAAATATTGCTGAAGAATGATTTTGACGTTTGCATTAAAAACATCCTCCGAAAATTTTAAAGGGGGGCTTTGAGAAATATTTTTATTGGAAATTTTGGTAGTGGAATATTTTGTTCATGAAGTTTAGCCCATCGTAGTGGACAAAAAATGTACCGAGCTACTGCTGCACATTACACCAATGAATTGTCTATTTTATAGTGATTTCAAGGAGGTATCACACAAGTTATTTGTTATTCAAAAAAAAAGATATGCCTGTATTTATCCAAATGGGTACGTTTCTGATACTTTGTCAATTCTGTTGAGAAATCTTCGATGTTGCATTACTTAGTGAACAATGGCAATTGTTTACGTGCGAAAATATTACTTGCATAATTATTCACCTCAACGAAATTCAATTTTTCCGGCAAATTTTGAAAAACATCATGCAGATCCAGATTTTTTTAATAAGATCATTTGGAGCGACGAGTCTTCCTGTACCAAGGATGGGTACAGGATTGGGATTTTTTTCAACTACACATTCCAATTGGAAAAGAAGAATTCGGTACAAAAACACGCCCTTAGGGATAAATTCAATTTCAAAATGGACAACGATATCTGCTAAAAATATTGAGATGGGTACGTAAAAGTTTATAACAACGAACCATTCCCATTATGCATCTGCCATCTCAGCATTGATAAAAAACGATTTAACAAACAAAAGTTAATCAAAAATAGGGGGCATTCGAATGCACACACATTGAAACCATATTGTTTGAAATTTGTTTAAAATGACAATCAAAATTCAAAATAGAATCAGGACCATCGGATTCAGTCTGATGCAATCGAGGGTGATATTATTCCCAAATAATTAGCCCAATTCTGTAACTCGAATAGAAACGAACAAATCGAATCGTAATCTGAGAAATCGAAATACTTCACTTCTATCGCGTCCAAATTTGGTATTATGTATCTAATTCTTCTCCTTTCGTCAAATGTAATTCGTAATTGATATCTATAGTAACTCTACTTGAAATACAGAATACCAATTCGAAACGATTCTGGTGCATTTCTATTCGTTCCATACCATCTCTATTCGATATGAAATAACAGAATATAACTGAATGGACTATAACATTGGTAATTTTGTACTTCAAAAATTAAATAAAAAAATCAACATAGGCTGACTATTCCTCATAACGTGTTTTTTTTTTCCAAGGAGAAGAATTCCTCAAACATTATCTTTTAACTGTTCGACTTATTTTCACGCGGAATACAGAATACCTCCAGATAAATGCAGGTGAAATAAAAATGATTCTCAGGCTATCAAAACATAAAAAAAATCAACGAAAACATTGGGAACTCAAAAATGAGAAAACTAAAGGGGGACCTATTATGGAAAATTCTTACATTACTTACATTATTGTCATGCTGAGCTGAGCATGTTGGTTATAAATTCTATAGAGTCTGGAAAGACACTATAGAATTTATAACCAACATGCTCAGCTCAGCATATCAGGCAGTAATATCTATGTAGATAATTTTTCTAAGGTTATGGGACTTTGACAATCAGTATCAAGTTGCAAAATATAGGTTGACGATAGTTTGACAGGCATGTTGGCTGCCGATCATAGAACTAGATAGAATTTTAAAAAATCGATCCACATGAAGAACAAAAGCGAGAATTTAAATAGTTATTTATGCAACAAGTGCAATAAACAATTTTTGCACGAGTTGCATACAACATTTTTACTACGTTCATGCAAAAAGCAAAAAATGATTTATTGAGATGCGGCACTAGGTGTAGGAAAATGAAAAGCGCAACTTGAATACTTTATTATCAATATCGATTTGCATTGAAACAGGAACTAATACGTTACGAACAATTTAACTCAAACTTTATTTTTACGCTCAATGTTGAAAGTGAATGAACAATCGGTGACAGCACGTTGAAGTAGAATGACAGATGAGTGCAATAAAAACTTCATTGCACTAGTGCAATGATCAGAATCCAATAAAAGAAAGTTTACGATTTTAACTGGAAATAAACATTGTCTATGTTTTTAAAAAAAGCGAATGTGATAATGGTCCTTTGTAATTAAATTGCTGATGCTCACATATTCTCTCATATTTTCTAAATCAATTGTACCTCTAACACAAAAGCTGTGAACCTGGCTGGAGGCTGGACAATCTCTGCTGGGACAACTAGTTTACACATACAAAGGAAACTACCGAGGCAACTACATTATCAGTAAAATGACACGTAGCTTCTAGAATAGGAGCGAACATTTCCGAAACCCACTAACCTAAATGCCTTCTATCTGAAATGATGTTTGGGTTTACATGGTTGCATTAGGTCATGGAATTTATTATACTGTCAGTACATGATCTACGTAGACGACTTTGGAAGTTATTTCCTCATACAAGATCAGGAATACAATCCTAATCCTAGCAATTCATTTATGTTGTTAGATTCATAACAAAGGAATTCGCAGAATCTTTTCGTATGAGCAATGTTTGCCATTTATATCCGGTCATGAAGTCAGAGCATAGTTAGTAAACAAGAGTTTATAATTATAATCCACTAAACATTAATAAAGAGGACTAAGGAGAGTAGACACAACATTAAATCGACAAAACAATGATTGTAGCTTGTAAAACTCACTTGTTAGCGCCGTGGTCCACCAGTAGGTATAAGTTCTGATCGGATTGCCTCAGACGCTCTGCCGTGGTGATTGGCTTGTTCAGTCCTTGAGCGTGTGCAGAAGCTTCTCCCATTTCATTCACGACCTCTGCCACCTTGTTCACGGTGTTCCTGAAATAGTGTTAACAGCTTCATTAAATGTTTGAAAAAGAAAAATGAGAAGTACCAACTTAAGTCGGGACCATATTAAGAAATAAATTTGTACTGAATGCGAGACTGAAAGACTTAAGAAATAAGGTCCGAAAGAGGTACCAGAAAATAAACCTAACTGAAACAGAAGAAACCTTCAAACCGACCTTTTTACCACCTTATGTATTTTGACTTGTTCATATCTATCATTTCGGTTATACTGAGAAGGTAAACTTTCCTAGGATCATCATTGAGTGTATTTCACCTTCTGATGATATGTTATGAATTCACCCTTGAGTAAAGGAATACTTTGAACGCTATTATACGGCCATGTTGCCGCGTCATCGATAATTACTATGGAAAATAATTCTTTTTGGGCAACTTCTACAGAATTAATCGGAATTCATTCACAAATTTCTATTGCAAACTTGATTTGATTTAGAACTACAAAATCTCTTAGTATCAATTTTGATTATAGATAGATGAGGTGCACTGAATTTTATCGTTAGCCCAGAAGTAAAATAAATAAATAATACATTTGATTTCATATGAAACATCAACAGAAACTAGGTGCTCATTCGAAAAAAAAATGATGTATACTCTATATTGGTAATTCAGAATATATTTCTTGATTACACAACAATTATTTCGCCAAATTAATTACGCACAGGTAAATATTTCGCGAAATAGATACCTCTGTAATTTTTTTTATGTTTATAGTGAATAAACATTATATTATAAATTATATTTCGGTGAGTATGGTAACTGTAATCATACTCTCCTGAAGAAGTTGAAATTTAATTTGACGAAACAATTGTTGTGTAATCAACTTACTTACTTTTCAATCATATTGATTTAGAATCGTTATATTCTATAGAAATCATGGAATAGTTATTTCTTCATTTCAGTATCGTAATGAGTTTATTACAGTTCTGAAAACAGTGCTGTAATGAACTCATTACAGCATTGTTTTCAATTGAATTTTTTGTTTTATAGCTGTCTACACTGACTTCCTTTATTCTATCAAATTTCAACACACTTCAATTGCCAATATAATATAATTTGGATAAAGTGAAATGATTTGCAATTTTTCTAAATTCTGGTGGTGTTGAATCGATTTCGTATCGCGCACTACGTCCATTTTATTTTGTTTAGCGATGAAGCGCACTTCTGGTTGAATGGCTACGTCAACAAACAAAACTGCCGCTTTTGGAGTGAAGCTAATCCTCAAGTGTATGTTGAAACACCGTTACATCCAGAAAAACTGACTGCTTGGTGCGCTTCATGGGCTGGTGGAATCATTGGTCCGTAGTTTTTCAAAAAGGATGATGGCCAGAACGTTACAGTCAATGGTGATCGGTATAGAGACATGATTACTAACTTTTTCATTCCTGAATTCAACAATTATGATGTCCAGGAGCTGTGGTTCCAACAAGACGGCGCAACATGTCACACAGCTCGTGCCACAATCGATTTATTGGAAGACACGTTTGGTGACCGCCTAATTTCACGTTTTGGACCTGTGAATTGGACTCCAAGATCTTGTGATTTAACACCGCTAGACAACTTTCTGTGAGGCTATGTAAAGTCATTGTTCTATGCGGATAAGCCAAAAACCCTTGACCATTTGGAAGACAACATTCGCCGTGTTATTGCCGATATACGGCCACAAATGTTGGAAAAAGTCATCGAAAATTGGACGTCCAGATTGGACTACATCCGAGCCATCCGTGGCGGTCATATACCAGAAATCATATTTAAAATGTAATGCCACAAGATTATCTTGCGGATAAATAAATTTCATGTCAATCGAATAATCCATCGTTGCTTTATTGCAATTTCAAGTTCTATAGCTCTAAAAAAACACCCTTTATAATTTCGAAAATAAGTGATTTGAGCAGTATTATAGCCACGCCAGGCTGTACCCCTGCGCATAAATTGGAAAGGGGTCTGAATGATTCTGTTCAAGATACGTCCTATGGAGTGGATACCAGGAAGGTTGAAGAGAAAATTACACCACCGGCTTATGTAGTGTGAATATTTGAATGAGGCTCATTCATTCAGAAGTCGCTTTGAGCGTTTCAAATTGAGGAAAGGAATTTCCCATGCGTCAAATGATTCCATCAATCAGTGTCACATCATTTTTCATAACATTAATATCCGATGCACGAGTTTTAAATTCTTATATCCAATAGAAGATTTATGTTGGAGATTATGTTGTGATATAAATAATACAAATAACAACAAATAATGAAAAAACCTTTCAGTTTTCATTTACTTTCAAGCATAACGTAGTTGAGGTATGAGAGAAATCGCTATATTATATTATAGATATTTTTGTGTTCGATATAGGTTATTGTTTGGTAACGGCCAACTCTGATCAATATTGATAAAATGATTTCATTTCCAAAAGACCTTCAGTTAATCCTAAAATCCTCGTTGGTATTTTGGGGATATATCATTACATAGTTCATTATTTCCTCCTATATTTTTATGATAAATATAATATCCATTTAGTTTAATGATCGATAATTTTCTAGAAGAGACGTATTCTTATTCGATAGTTGAATTAAAACAAGAATTGAAGATTATTCATGACATATTCTTTGTCCAGTCATTTTATCATATCAATTTTGTTCTCTAATGAATAAAATTCAGTAAATCAACGAATTTATTATTTCGCATGAGTGAAAATAGAAGATTCCAAATTGCTATGAATTTCATGAAAAATACAGACCAAGTTCATTCCTTTCCTTTCGAATGATGAACTCTCGTGTGAAATTGAGCGTTTTTATTTGACTAGATGAGATCCAATTATGGAACTAATTTCCGGTAATTGTAAATGGTTAGTTAACAGACCATGTTTCATGTCACGTTATGATGGAAAAATAAATTGCAGTGAGAGTTATGTAAGAGTTTCTAGGAAAAACGTCCGGAAATACTTATTCGTTCCAAGAGTTCTTTCTCTCATCACAGGAAATCAGTTTCAAGATAAAACATCGTGAAAAGTCCGGTAGATTGAGTTACGCCGTAAGAGGCATAATAACCTGAAGAATCATATAACTGTTTTTATCATCACTCATCCTAATATATCGTCAAATATGGAATGTTTAATCAGTACTAATAATAAAGCAAATGAGAAATGAAAACGCTGTATTCTTCACCTTTGAAGTTGATGTGAGAAATACTCAAGAAAAATTTGATAAGAAATAAGAAATAAATATCGTGTGAATGATAAGAAAGTTTGCTGTGAATAATGCTAGGAGAAAAGCAACGTCGAAATTTTTTCTTACTGTTAGGTACAAGTATTAAAAGTATTTTCTAATTTGGAATATTCGAATAATTTATTCATCAGGAATGCAGGTTTTCGCAGTTTTCCTAATTCACATTTCTTATCAGCTTCCTCTAGAGTTTTCCTGAGGTCCTCAAAGATATCTTTGAATCTTTAATGCCTACTCTTTGATTGCCACTTACAGTTAGGACTTCTCGATAAAAAATAATATACAGGGTGATTCACCGGAATGGCCTATTAGACGTTCATGGAAAACTAATAATAATTTTGAGCTGAAAATTTGCATATTGAGGTTTGAGATAATGATATTTCTCCCTAAAATATTTTCAGATCTCTACAACTTCCGGTTATACCGGAAACAGACTACTACTTCCTTATTTCAAATGGCACACCCAGTATATTATTGCATCATTAGATAGCTTTTTTGATGGCAATTTTGACAATATGCCATACCTTGGGTAAAAATTCAACGGTTCATGAGTTATTGGGATTCTTATGAAAAAAAAAGGTGGCGATGAGGACTCAAATTTTTTTGAATATTTCAGCAGAAAAAGCTTTTTTCGAAAAAATTTCTTTCTTTTTCGATTCCGCAAATACGTAGTATTATAAGACTGTTTTCGGCTTGGACCAAAAATGTACAGGGTGTTTATAAGAGGATCATGAACTTGGACAACTCAACATTTTCAAATTCATCATAACATTGTGTTGTTTTCGAGAAATGAATTTTGAAAAATTTGTGTTCTGGATTTGTTCCCTTCAAAATTGAACACTCGTTCATTCATGCTCCAATTCGCCCTTTTGGAGATCAAAGAACTAAAAATAGGTATACCTATGTAGTTTCTGACGGCGCAATTGGTGCATATATTAACGAGCGCTCAAAAGCGCCTGATTTCACTAAGCATTTTCCTTTTTTATCAATAATCTGCTTTAATCTTCTACGATTCTAATGAATCTTTTCAAACGCGCTTACATGTACTCTCCTTACCTCAAAGCGATGTTGGAGAGGAAATATTTCAAATGACCACATCCTGTATCTTTTTTAACTTATGGGAGTCTAGTCTTTGGGATCTGAACTTACCCTGAAAATTTCAAGTTTCTAGTCGGAGAGTTATCGTGTTTACCAAAGGGAGGTATACCTAATTAATTCAAAGACGTCTTTAAGGACAAAATTAAAACCTCTGAAGACAGGAAGTTGAAATGTAAGAAATAGAAAGATGACAAACGTTTCCATTTCTGCTGAAATTAGAAAAAAAATGTACACCGGAAATATAATCGAAATAGTATAGCTTCTTATTTTAATTTTCTTCATATTATCATGTAAGAAAACACCACAAATTGAGAAATGTACTGATAGGTAGTTTTCAGTATCTTTATTTTCTCGAAAAAAGTTTATTCTCTGTATAGTACTTTCGGAGATCCTATCGTTAGACATCGAATTTAATGCACCCTGTACTCCACATTGAAGAGGAGCGTTCGAAAAATGTTCAACGATATTAATAGAAGCCCTTCAAAAATAGGGTTTCCAAATGAACGACATACGTCGGATCTTATTCCATTCATTGACACTAACCTAGACTGGGCCCTTGAAGTGAGTATTTTGTCTCGTATATGAGTCCGCAAGGGTTAATCAGATGATTCAAATGAAGCAAGAATCATCTTTCACTGAATTAAGGATATTTCTAGTTACATCATATAACTTTCAATGCCGATTAAATCATCCTCTAAAATTGCCAGTCCTGTTAAAACCAAACCTTGACTTTGGCAGTCGAGATAACAATAGAAGTAGATATGTACAGGGTGGGCAAATAAGCGAGGTGAGCGGCTATATCTCAGGATCCACTCATCGTAGAGACTTGCGGTGAAAAATGTTACCACTAAAGTGTACAAGAGAACACACTGGAAATTATTTTGAAGTTCATACCTCTACCGCTAGAGGGCGTAATAGCTACCGTAGAGTAGAAAAAAGAATTTTACTCGAAAATGTTTTATATGAAGTTGAAGAAAAAATATCATCATTGTAATCCTTGGAAAATTCTCTATCTTTTTGAATTGTCACTTTCGATTTTACGACATCTAATAACGGAAGAGGACAGGGAGAAATCTGACTGATTGAAACGCCTGTAACTTCAGTTTGGCTCAACATTTTTGAGCAAATTAGATCTCGTCTGAAAGATAATATCTTGTTGATTGAGGACCAAATATAGTCATGATAAATTTGTTTTTACTGCTTTCGATAGGGGACGCTAAGTCAGAAGTTCATTGTTTTGTTCATTTTACTGCGAAATTTCAAATGTAATGATAGAATTTTCTCAACAGATACAGAAATTCCATCGAATTTGCATGAAAACACCTGAAGGTCGCAAAGCGATAATTTCATGCGTTCTGAAGTTATGGCCGAAAGAAGATATTCTTCACCTGATGCACTGCGAAAAATCAAATTGTGTTTTAAATTCTGACAGAAATAGAAATCCCATCAAATTTGTATGAAAAAACCAAAAGGTCGCAAAGCGATAGCTTCAGGCGTTCTGGAGTTATTTTCAAATTAGGGGAGAGCGGGGCTGAAAGTGCCGCGGGTAAATTGTGCCGACGCGAATATCTCGTAAACAGAAAGAGATAGATATAAGATAGCAGTTATTCACGTAATGCCTAACAGTCCGGGACATGCGCATGCCAGTTTAATTCCGTCCGCCGAAGGGACAGGGTGTCAGTGCATGTGTGTGTATTCGAGCTCTACGTAAGTAAATATTTTCGTCTCAATACTTTTTGGTCACAAGCTGGCATTTTTCGTCCTTTTAATATGAAAGTTTTAGTAAAATGTTTGTCGTTTATCCTAGTTTGTTATGCAGTATGATTATAATGCTTAGAGCGCTTTGATATTTATATGTAGGGCAAAATATCACACTCGCATAAACGGGGTAAAATGTGCCGTTCATGGGGGGCTGCTTGTGCCGCGGCACAACCAACCCCACGGCAACCTTCATTGTTTCTGTAATACTTAAGTTTATGCGAGCACTTGTGGAAGATATAAAATACTTTTTGCCATGATACTTCATCCTGTATTTATTGTCTTTGACAGAATGAGGAATTACAAGCGGAAAACTCAAAGGGGAACTACATCCCAAGATCTTCTAAAAAGAGCGGCTGATGCAGTCATCAAGGATGGACGTAAATTAAAAACAGTTGCACGTGAATTGGAAATTTGCCATACAACTCTTCAAAGGTATGTCAAAAAAATTAAAAGTGGACTTACTCCTTCGGTTGGTTTTAAATCTAGAATGGTGTTTAGTGAAGATCAAGAGGCACAACTGTCTGAGTACATTTTGAAAAGTGCCTCTATTTATTTTGGTCTTCTACCAGAAGAAGTACGACAACTTGCTTACCAGTGTGCCGTGAAGTTTAATGTTCAACACATCCCACCATCTTGGCATACCAATGGTAAGGCTGGCAAGGATTGGTTTACAAACTTCCTGAAGAGGAACTCTACTCTTGCAATAAGAACACCAGAAGCTACCAGTGCCGGACGCGCGAGCTCGTTCAACAGATATAATGTAAATCAATTTTTCGAAAAACTTGGCGACTTGATTACAAAATATAATCTTACTCCTTCACGTATATGGAATTTGGACGAGACTGGTGTCACAACTGTGTTAAAACCGAAAAAAATTTTGGCTGAAAAAGGAACAAAGCAAGTAGGAGCAATTGTTTCATCTGAACGTGGAACTTTAGTCACTGTTGAGCTAGCGGTGAGTGCTCTGGGAAACTCGATTCCGCCGATGTTTGTTTTCCCGCGTTTGAAATTTAAGGACCTGTTTATCCGAGGTGGTCCTCCTGAGTGTATTGGGGCTGGTAATCAATCCGGTTGGATGACAAACAAAGAGTTCTTAGTGTTTATGGATCATTTCATAAAGCATACTAAGCCTAGTCCTGATGAACCAGTGTTATTACTACTAGACAATCATTCATCTCATATTGATATTGATGTGATCGAAAAGGCCAAGAAAAACTCTGTTATATTATTATCATTCCCACCACACTGCACCCACCGTCTGCAACCCCTGGATGTTGGTGTCAACGGCCCATTCAAAGCATACTGTTCTAAAGCTCAAAACAACTGGCTGAGAACTAATCCCGGGAAAACTATGAGCATTTATGAAATACCAGGTATTGTAAAATACGCTTTGCCGCTTGCAGCAACTCCTATCAATATAAGCAACGCATTTAAAAAGGCTGGCATTTGGCCCTATGACCCAAATATCTTCACAGACAAAGATTATGCGCCGTCTTCTGTCACTGACCGCCCGATGCCAGAAAATCGACCCTCACAAGATACAGACCACTTTCCTGTCCCTCTAAACAATCAAGAAAGGACTGCTGAATATCTTAATGACTCAAATAATGTCGGCTGCAATATAGAGATTGAGACTACTCCATCAATTCTACAGCAAAGCGACTGCAGCGTTGAACCATCAGGTAATCCAGAACATGTGGGACGTCAATGCTCTCAGGAGACTACCCCTTGTTGCAGCTTCCAACTTCCTCAATCATCAGCTGATAACAACGCGGGAGATGAAAATACAATAATTTTCTCACCAGACCTCATAAGACCACTGCCTAAAGCACCTCCTCGATTAGTTGGACGCAATAAAGGACGTAAAAGAAAGACAGCTGTTCTTACGGACACTCCAGAGAAGGATGCTTTGGCCGAAGAACATGCTAATAAAAAGAAGAAAAAAGAGATTGAAACTACAAAGAAGGGTAAAGGAAAATGCACGGGACAAGGTAAACAAGCAAAAAGAACGACTAAGAACCCCGCTAAGAGAAGAGTCTTGCAAGATGATGACACTTCTGATGAGGAACAAGATTGGTATTGCATCATATGTTGTGACGCATATTCTAATTCTGCCCCTAGAGAAAAATGGATTCAATGCATAGAATGCAAGAATTGGGCCCATTCACAATGTATTGACGATGAAGAAAGCCCAGCATTTGTATGTCCAAATTGCTATTCTGATCAGTCATCTATAGAGTAACTGGTTTTGTTTTCTCTAAAAGACCAAATATAAGTTTTTTAATTTACAATTCGGAAGAAATCTTCTTTATTTTTTTTAATGTAGTCCTGAGAGACTGATATATTCAATAATTGATCTCATTTGTTCAAAAATAAGTTCAAATTGTTGACTGAAATGTGTTTTTATATTTGCAATAGCTAAATAAGTAAAGATATTATGTTTTTCTTTATTATTATGCTTATTGTTATATATAACTGAATTTTAAGTTATGTTGATTAGTTAAAAGTATAAGCAATAAATATATTGTTGAAAAAAATTGTGTTTTTAAATCCTAAATTAATTTTCATTCACGTAAAACACCTTTAATTATCAACGGCACAACCGACCTCAGCTACGGCACAACTCGCCCCAAAGTGGGGTTGGTAGTGCCTTCCCGACTTTGCTTAAAAAAATGACCTTTTCTTGAAAACCATTGAAATTGTGTCAAATCTGTGAGTGAATTCTTATTGTAGATTAAATTTGGCTTATGATGAACTACTTCTTTCAGAAATAGTACTTTTCTTATCCGAATCATATGAGAATTTGTCAAAATCGGCACGTTCAGCCCCGCTCTCCCCTAGTAGATACTCGTTCTTCGAACTATTATTGAAAAAGTTTTGAATTTTGTGAAATTGAGTGCAACCAGATGTTTTCAATCATAGATAGGTACTTAATTTATACTTATAGATTATCGAGTATTTGAAACAGATTAATATTCTGCATATCATTCCGTCATTTCTTGATTCATTTATTGCCTAAAGAATATATTACAGGATAATCATACGCCTCAATCTAGAAAAAAACAAGGACGTTCTACCTAACCAAATCGAGTTTTTTTCAATCATGGATTGATTTGTTAAACAGGCTTATTGCAGTCATAAACATCTCGAGAATTTCGATCAGATCAAGAGATGCTGACATTGACATAAATACTTTTATCTCATCTCACGACAGGTTCAATCCAAAATAAACCGATAAGAACTGTCACCGTAATAAATACGAAATCAAAAAAAAAATTAGATAATTGTTTACACATACCATAACGCCCTACGGTCTCCTACGAAATCCGGAGGCAGCAGAGTGTTGCCGATTTCCACAATGGGCCTTTTAAAATACTCGTTCACATTGAACTGGAACTCCATGGTCAAACTATACGTCTTCTATCCACCGGTGTTTCTCGAAAGCGGCTCCTAGAAAGTCTTCCAAGATCACTCAGAACCTATTTTAGACGGATGAGTTGAGGAATTTTGCAAAAACAATAAGGTGCGAAACTGACGTTAATGTCAGATAGATGGGAAAAATTGTTTTTCGGCCGATGCGATGCGATAATTATTCTATTCGTGGAACAGAGAATGCAGCGGTTCACAGACTGCCGACTGACTAACTCTCCTCCGTTATTGAGAAGGTTCGCCGGTGTTCTGTGGTGAATCGTGGCAGGGAAACCATAGGCGGAGTAGCTGGGTCCGGTGCGGATTTTCCGGAAGTGGGTTCGACGCAGACGCGATGGTTGGAGTTTCCCTTGCAAACTACGTAGTAAGGGTGCGATAGATGCTTATCGGAGGTGGCTAGGTGGAGAAATATCAATTACGCCTATCGTTGAAAAGTTTTATGTTGTGTCATAGAGCACAGAGCTGAATATATAGGGTCTTTTCGTATTTTTTTCTTGTATGCTGGGTGTTTGGCGAAATATATGAAAATGGGATGATGTATTTGGGTTCGTCTGCTACTTACTCAGCACCAAAGATTTTTCAAAAGATCTCACGTTGACCTAGACCCCTAAAAATTGTTATCTGGACTAAAGGTGTGACTTTTTGTGAAGATATTAAATGTTTAACAAAGCGCTGTCTAGAGAAGCATTAGAATCCCACAGGAATTATTTTTAGAGCATCATTCACATGTTTGAAGTTGTGGCCTTAAAGCTAGTTCGATTCATTTCAAGCCATAATCGCTGGATGAAGGTTTGTCTCAATTGCAACGATTCAATTCCTCAATCTGTGTGGGTTCGTTTTCTGGACCCTCTGTTGTCTAGTTTACCTTTCGGGTTTCTTGTTAGTGAAACGTCAAGAAAGAACAGAGCAGCATGTTCTTCAATTTTCAATATAATTCAACTTTCGTTGTGTGATGGTGATATTATGGATTTGATGACCCGGCTGTTTCTTTGATTAATTCGTACCTGCAGAGACGTTCCCAAAGAATATTCAGCAACGGGATATATTCGTCTCCTAGAGATGTTCATACTGGCGTACCACAGGGATCGATTTTGGGTCCACTCCTTTTTATTATTTATACTGCGGATATTCTTGGGTCGGTGTCTCATTGTAAGGTGCAGGCATATGCTGATGATGTGCAGTTATATATGCATTTTGATCCTTCTGATGTCGGAGTAGTTAATGATCGTTTGAATGAGGAAATGGCTAATATCGCTTCAATCTCCAGACAACATGCACTGAACCTTAACGCAAAGAAAAGGGTGCTTTTATGCTTCTCCTCTATGAATACTCGGCAAGTGCTCAGGAATGCTTTGAATGTTTCAGTAGGCGATACAAGGTTACCTTTGAGTGAGTCAGCCAGAAATCTGGGGTTGCATCTTGATGTCGATTTGAGATTTTTTGGGCATGTCAGGAGTTTGTTGAGGAGAGCTTATACAAATTTGAAGCTCCTTTATTCCAATAGACATGTTTTGAGTCAGAGTTTAAAAAGGGTGCTTTGTGAATCACTCGTGCTTTCTCACTTTACCTACTGTGATTTCTTGTATGGTCCTTGTTTGCGGAGATTGGAGAAGGATCGCATCCAGAGGGTTCAAAACAACTGTTGCCGTTTGATATATGGATTACGAAAATTCGATCACATAAGCGGTGCATTAATTTCAACGGGTTGGCTCAATATGGATGGTAGGAGAAAACTTTATCTTGCAGATTTCACGTTGAAGTTATTGAGGTCTCCGGATTCACCAAAGCATCTTCTGTCTGGTTTTGTCTCGGTGGAGTCGAGACATGGTAGGGGTACCAGATTCGGAGGCAGGTTCCTTGTTCCCCGTCATCGGACTGCCATGTTTTGTAGGTCCTTTATTTACTGTGCTGTATCACTTCTTAACTCCCTTCCAGAGGATCTCAGGAATTTGAGCGTTAACAGATTCAGGGTCAAATACAAACAGTATCTTTTAAATGATCAGAACCGAATGTAGTAGTTTGAAAGAGTCAACATACCTGCTCTATATTCGAGGGCTCATTATTCATGATTTTGTTTATATTAACTTTTTTTTGGTATCTCGTGCAACATATATGTTTTTTTTTTTCTTCCTTTTTCCTGCTCTGATGTGGTTGAGTTTGAATAGCTTAGCTAGACTTCGCCACTTCATAGTAGTTTTTTTCTCCAATTATGATATTTTATTTATAATTTTTGTAACAATAAAGGCGATTTATTATTATTATTATTATTATTATATATAGGGTCTTTTCGTATTTTTTTCTTGTATGCTGGGTGTTTGGCGAAATATATGAAAATGGGATGATGTATTTGGGTTCGTCTGCTACTTACTCAGCACCAAAGATTTTTCAAAAGATCTCACGTTGACCTAGACCCCTAAAAATTGTTATCTGGACTAAAGGTGTGACTTTTTGTGAAGATATTAAATGTTTAACAAAGCGCTGTCTAGAGAAGCATTAGAATCCCACAGGAATTATTTTTAGAGCATCATTCACATGTTTGAAGTTGTGGCCTTAAAGCTAGTTCGATTCATTTCAAGCCATAATCACTGGATGAAGGTTTGTCTCAATTGCAACGATTCAATTCCTCAATCTGTGTGGGTTCGTTTTCTGGACCCTCTGTTGTCTAGTTTACCTTTCGGGTTTCTTGTTAGTGAAACGTCAAGAAAGAACAGAGCAGCATGTTCTTCAATTTTCAATATAATTCAACTTTCGTTGTGGATGGTGATTTGTAGATATCCTTAATCAGGTAGGTTAGTTTTCTGGACCTTGCGGCCTAGTTCACTTTTTGTGCTGATTTAATGTTTTTTTGTCTAGTATTAAGAAGGTTTAAGAAGGCACAATCGGGACACAATCGTCATTCCATCGGCACATCTATGGCCTAGACACCTCTTAAAATGTCTACTGGAGTGGTAGGCAAAACGTCAGATAGAAAAACCGACTAGAACATGACTAAAATCCTGGACCTCTGCTGAAGTTTGAGGCATTATTAGAGGCATAGATCACTTGGAGTTGAACTTTATGGAAGAGATATTTTAAAAACAGCATCGGTACCAGAGTACCAGTGTGGTATTGAAGGCGATGAAGAAGCCGATGAATTCGCGAAACAGGTCTCAAGGGTAACACTTGCCGGACTCAAACCCATCTGTGAGCTCGGAAAAAAATACTACAGTGCAGATTTTCAATAGTAGAAACTGAGGAGTACAGAGAGCTCTTGGAAGAATACAATAAGACTGCGCAAGTAAAAAGATTGGAAGAATTTTTGCCGTCCTACACAAAGGATCTTCTGCAGCCCCTTCTGGTCGTTGTGGGCCCGCTGGGCAAATACAATTTGTGCCGAATGAGCCTATCGACAGATGAAATTTTCAGGTTCTGCAAATCGAAGATAAAAACAGCTTAGCATGTGCTGTACAAATGTCCAGATCTCGCTGGCCTGCGTGATCCTTAGACCACACATCTTGGCTGGAATGTTTTGGAATTTTGTGTTTAATAATACAATTTTTCTCATCAGTGCCTTATAGTTCATCAAAATTACTGAATTTACCAACTCACCACTTGTATATCTACTCCACAAATATTGCAATTAAGGAACTTCAAACTAACCAAACGTATTTGTTTCTCTAGTAAGGATTCGCAGAGACAACAGGTATTTCAGGTACTCATAGATTTCTTCCTTGTTATTCTCTAAGATTGTAAAGGTCGATTTGTATATGTATTTCATGAGAATAACAAGAAAGAAATCTATGACTACCTGAAGTAATTGCTTTCTTTGTGTATCATTACTAGAGAAACAGTTACGTTTAGTTAGTTTGAAGTTCCTCAATTGCAATTTTTGTGAAGTAGATAACAACGAAATCTATTTTAAGGTCTTAAATCGATTGTGGAGCATTGGAATAGGCCTCAACTTTCACGTGACCCCAAAGAAAAAAAGTCTAAAGGAGTTGAATCACGAGATATCGATGATCAATTGGGTCTGTTTTCCGAGAAATATAATACAATACGGCCAGGAAACTTTTCTTGCAAATTCGCCATTGTTTTTTTGTTTATATCTATGGCACGTATCGTCGTTCATATCAATATTGTCCAATTCCGACCATAAAAATCATTTATCATAGCATTTCTCAATATCAACAAGGAATCAACAAACCTGGGTTTTCGTCAACACTACGAGCAAAAGCAGCAATATTATCATTCATTCTGGACTAGCGCACAAGGTTTCGATTCTACACATTACTTACTTGTTCCAACAGCTCAAATATTTTCACAAGTAGTGAATTTTAACAATGTCAAGGCTTCCATTGTTATTTTTGAGCGTGTAACATTAGTTCTCGCGAAGTTTCTGTTTGTCACAGGTCAAAATATGTCATTTTCCAAAGCAACAGCTACCTAGATAGCATGCTATTCAAAATGAAACCTTTTATTAGAAAACCCTGCGGAAAGTATTTCATTCTTATGTATCTACCAAATAAAGATTTTGATAGGTGAAAAACAGAAAAAAAGTTTGTCCTGCTATAATACAGAATAGAAACAAATACTACAATATATTTTCTACAGTAGAATAAGAATTCTAAATATTTCATTTCGGTGAGGAATTGAATTGTAGAAGAAAATACATCAGCTCTTCATTGAATGCGTCTTATGTATTAAAGTTTCTCTCGACAACGACAAGCATTAAATATCATTCACTTCTATCCGAAAATCTTTCGCGATATTGATTCTTAGAGCTTTTATGTTGAAAACTTTGATCTCAATCTCTGAATAATTCATAACCAGAAATCTCTCACAATCAGCCCTCCATATTTTACAATTCAACATCATACGGAGAATATTCGAAAGAAAGCATTTCATACCACACAGAACCCTTTTTTCGTCTTGATCGCCGCTCCTGCTTTCCTGCTATTGATCCCACTAACAGCATCCTCTGCAGGAGTGTGCGCTTTGACTTAAAAACGCACATGTACGCTTGTCTTACGCTTACCTTACACAATAAGTGCTGACGAGTAATCGTCGTTGCTGGAGCATTGAATAATGATTATAATGCACTCTACCTGGAACCGGATACGAAACTCGAGAATCCCGTGACTCATGCTCGGTGAGATGCACCGGAGGTAACCACTTAGTATTCATCTGCTGCTATCAGTTAATCAGTTCAAGGTGGGCCACTCTGTGTTTCGAAATAAACCATTTGGGCATGTCCATATTCGGTGTGATTGAATTGGAGCATTCATTTATGTTTTTTGTCCAGATTGTTTTTGATGTATGTGAAGCGGCTCACACACTATCAGTTTTTTTGAGATAAGCTAGACCAGCGATTCCCAAACAGGGGCGGATCCAGACGATGTTTGAGGGGGGGGCCATCAAAGTCACGGCTCATATAGGTTAGCAAAATAGCGGAATTTTTTGTTGGTACCTACCGGGTCAAGTGTTTTTTTTTTATAGAAAAATGGATTTAAGTAAATCATATCATATTCAGTTTCCAAAATTTTGGTAGGACAAAAACAAGGAAAAATTTCACATATTCCATAAATATATTCCGTAAATTTATTCCATAAAAAAACCCAGGCGCAAGAAAGTATAAGGTGTAGTAAAAATAAAACCATTATTATTGCATATAGAAAAAGGCTTCAATTACGACAGTTAACACAGTTGTGCTCTAGGGCCTCTAGGTGAACAGCTGTTGGTAGATAATTCCCTGCCAATCTCACTAAACACAGAGCAAAACCTTCCTGGCCGTTTCCGAAGGCTCACCGCGTTTCGACCACGACCGTTTTTGCTTGACGTTGTCATAAATGATCCACTTTTCATCACCAGGTACCAAACGTTTCAAAAATAAGGCGATTTTGTTGCGATTCTCCAGTGATTCGCAGTGGAAATTCGGTCCATGCGGTTTTTTGGTTAGCTCATGTGATATCCATACATCTAGCACCTTCTTGAGATCAGCCTTATGCAAATAGTGTTCCAAACGGTTTATTGTGGACTCTTAAGCTAATGAGCAATAGAACCAGAACTCGACAATATGCATGCTTTTATCGATATTTTCGACAATTGGCCACTGGCCTTTCAGTGCGAGGTGCATCTTTGACATAGAAATTACCGGAACGGAATCGACGAAACCAAAACTGCAAGTGATTGGCTATTACAGTATAAGAGCAAAAACACTATTTACATTTTTAGCCGCCTGACTGGTATTTTTGTCTTTATCTAAGAAAAACTATGAAATATAGGCTATTTTCTTTTTGTTAGTGTCCATCATTGTGGTGCGCTCAAACTTAACTGAGTCAACTCATCACAAAACTGTCAGAATGTTTTTGTAGTGCGAAATCTCATCTTTTCAACACCATATAGTGCAACCCGATCGGACTTGTACAACGCAAGATACAGATAACTAAAGACATCTATTGGACAAATAATTAATTCCTTTTTACTACACCTATTAAATTAAGACATATGATCAAATATTAAAAATTCAATAACAAATTCTAGTCTCGTATTTTTTTGACTATCGTATCTTTCAACATTAAGACTGCTGCAAATGGTTTTATGTATATGCATTAATGCCAATACATTCAACCTGTCTTCAACCATTCTATTTCATGTCCAATCTTTCACCCTTGTGAGTGCCCATGCATATTTTTCGATTTTTCAGGATACATTTTTATATTTATTAGGTCCACGATGGGGGGGGGGGCATGGCCACCATGCCCCCCCCCCTGTATCCGCCTCTGTTCCCAAAGGGGTTCAGGTGGACATTCAGGGGTCTACGGGAAACAACTCGATGGGGGTCCACGCTATCGTAAAGAACAAATGGGGGCCCACAAATTGTTAACGGAGGTCCACGTAAATTTTTCTGGTTTCGATTGTAAAACAAAAATGTCGGCTAAGCTTAACTCAAGAAATTGCTTAGGGTGATTCCGGAGGAGACCGTCTGATTTTAGAACACTAGTCAAGGCAGTTTCGAGACAGCTTCACTATCTAGTTCAGAATATTCTCACTACCTTGGAGCGAAATAACGATATTGTTCATCTTTAAAAATTTTTTCTAGGAAAACTGGACGTGTGCCAAGAAAAAATAAAAACGCTCCAGTAATGTAAACTTATGGTAGAACCTGAAGCAGAGAGCGAATTTTTGAAAATGGAATGTTTTTTCAACCTTCAAATTTAATCTGAACTTATCATAATTCCCACCCTGTGTTTTTGAGGGAGTGTTGGAATTATTGAAAGTAGACAATCATATTGTTCTACACTGAAAATTTAATCAATATTGATAAAGCCTCACCAAAGTTATGAATAAAAGAAAAATCGATCGAATCGGACAAATCACCCTGTAGACTCTCAATAAAGACCCCCAACGTTGAGCAAAACTTTGATTCAAAACTGCCTTGACTAGTGTAAACTTGGCACACGTCCAGTTTTCCTAGAAAATTTTTTTAAAGATGAACAATATCGTTATTTCGCTCCAAGGTAGTGAGAATATTCTGAACTAGATAGTGAAGCTGTATCGAAACTGCCTTGACTAGTGTCCTTAAATCTGACGGTCTCCTCCGGAATCACCCTGTATAATTGTGTTATTCCAAAATATAAAATGCTTTCAAAAAATACCTTTACCTAGTTCAATTTTATAGCCCTCTCTTTGTTCTTCCAAACAGCAATTCTTCAACTAAAAAAAGGGGATATATGTATGGATATGCATATAGGCCATAGGTTGATGTTAGTGATGCTTTTTTTATTGAACCCACTGTCTTTCTTTCCGAAGAAATTGTTTCATTTCTGAAATCAATAGTGTCATTAAAAAAAAATCTCTTGAATTATTTCATAGGATGTACCATTTTCGAGATAATCGAGTACAAAACAAATACTATCCACACTAAATACCATATAAAATTACAAAAATTGGTATTATAACACTTTCAGATGGCATTCAATTGAACATTTCTGAAAGACACTCAAACAATAAAAAATAGTTGTGAATATTTTTCATTGTTTAAGTGTCTTGTGAATTCTCTTTCTGAAATGTTCAAATAAATGCCATCTGAAAACGTTATAATGCACTACGTCAATTTTTGTAATTTCATTCATCACTAATTTAAAAAATTAATTTTGTGGATAGTATTTGCTTTATAGTCGATTATCTCGAAAATAGTACAATCAATGAAAATAATTTTTATTTTTTATTGAAGCTTTGCTGATTTCAGAAATAAACAATTGTTTCGAAAAAAAAAGACTGTGGTGTAGTTGTTCAACAAGGAAAGGATCATCGCACCCCTGTATCTACCCCACTATATAATTTTGGCATAAGACACCTAATTCGAAACATTGCATTATCAAGACTTCAATGCTCAGTCACGTCGATTATTAATTCAAAGGGGACAATTTTTCATATCAATTTCACATCCATATCGTTTCAGCCATCAGTGGTGTAATCTCAACCCCTAAATTTCGAATAGGGAAGATGGGGTGATACCTCATTTGAAAGTTTATTGAATTTTTTTCTCATTTGATCGATTGGTTTTCGAAATATCCATATGTATTTTTATTTCGAAAAATACTCGTTTTCCTGTCAAGCATGCTGTGTAAGCAATTGAATTTATTATTCATTTATTTTGCAATGATGATAGTCCATAACTTTCATACACCATAGATAGCAAAATACTGTTAGTTTCTCCCATCAACAATTCAGGTAGAAAAGATTATGAATTTACATTTTTATTTTAGGAACAGTAAAAAAAAATAATTTCAAAAGACCTGTTTTGCGAATCTTTGATGAAAACAACATAGATAATTGAAACTCTTCAAAATAGTAGTCTACCAGGCACTCATTGCACGTTATGTAGCATTATTGGCGTTTTTTTTACGTTCTTTCACAATTCATCGCCTCAACTCCTCCAATGATACTATCTGGGTAGCGTAGATTTTACTCTTTAGATAACTCCAGAAAAGAAATTGAGCTGAGAAATTGTTGTACAAGCGTTAAAACGTAGATATTATTATCAATTTATTCTTAAGATAATGTACAAAAATGATACTTTCTGTTGACGTGCTCTTCTGGCTGCACTTCATTGAATAAATCTGTTGTTCGATTTTCTTCTGTTATTTTCGAAATATAAATAAATTATTTCAAGTATTTCCAACAGGAATGAATCATTTTGACTTCAATTGTTGGAGAAAGTAATTAGCAGTAATTATTTTGTTGTCTAGTGTATGACAGTAAACGATCATCGTTGTAACCACATAATAATTTAGTGAAAATTTTATTAATTTACATAGAATGCTTGTACAAAATTTAAATTTTCAATATCTCGAAGACGAATGATTAATTTAAAAAAAAAATTATGCTGAACTAAAAATAGAAAGACCTTTGGAATGAGGTACCTATAACTTACCCCATCTGCCTATTCAAAATTTAGGGGTTGGTGTTCTAACACTAAGGGTTGAAGCGATATGGTTGTGAATTTGTTCTTGAAAGTTTTGCCCCCTTAACAAAAAAACGAGTGTATGAGCATTTTTCCGAAATGGGTTCATTCATCCTATTATCTCGTCTGTTTTGTTTTCAAAATCCGTCCCTGTATAAACTCAAAATTTGAACTCGGTTGAATCTAATTTTACTGATATTTTAAATTTTTTTATATTCTGCTTGAATATTCTATGGTTCTGACGAAGGTTCCCAAACAACACTTCACACGAAGATTGAAATGATTATTCTATATATACATAGAAAATCTCAATTTAATGGTATTCGAAATCACGGAAATATAGAGAAAAATCGAAAAAAGCGCGAAGTTGGCACACCTGCACCTGCGGAATTTGATATTTTCCACACTCCTTGAGGTACAAATAAAATTGTATTACAAATATTATTATAACTATTATTATTAACAAGTTACTAACGAATGCATTTTCGAAAAAGTGCTTGCTAAGTTCGCATTTTAGGAGTGATATTATTGTCATTATAGGTTAGGTTACAAACAAAAATTCTTGTGTTACAAACAGTTACTAACAATGAATTTTGAACTGATTTTTTTTTTCGAAAAAATGTGTTAGCTGTTTTTTACAATGAAGCCTTGAATTTCGGAAAAAAACGGCGGAAGCAAAGTTGTACACCTATGTTTTTTCTGATATTCTTTATGAATTTTTTTTGGTTGTTATAATGAATTGAAATTGGGCACCAAGTTTTAAATTGTTAATTAATATCAATATCCAGAATATCAACTGCTTAGGTTTTAAAGTCAAGGAAATATTGGGTAATTTATTTCGATATTCATGCGAATTTAAAGTCGATATAATTTGTTGTTACGATAAATTTTGTGTTTTTTTTTTATATTTTGCATAAATCATGAATCGAGAAACCGAAATTACGTGTGAAAGCCAAAAAAAAATTATATCTGTACATTATTATTATTATTATTATTCAATTTATTTATTTTTTTATTATCACATCATTATTGTGCATTAGTTTTCGATATTCTTCTTGAATATTCTTTTGTTTTGGTAACGCGATCAACATGAAATTAAAGATTGAGCTTGCATCTTTATCGAATTTTTATCATATTTGTTGAATTAATTGAAAAACAAAATTTCGAAGAGTATTTACGGAACTTCGATTGGGATTTCAACCGCGAGATCCGAACACACTGAAAATTTCAAGTTTCTAGCTCCTTTCATTCGACTGTTATCTTTCAAGAGAATTAAGGGACAGAACCTCAGAAGAGTCTTCTGAGGACAGAACTGAATTAGACCATGGATTCGTAATCAGTTAGTCGATTTTATCGTTTGAGACAGACATCGTCTTTATATTGTTCGATGTGGGAAACGAGCACTGAAATCCAAAATAATATCGAAACCCTGTAGTTCGGTAACAGAGCATTTCCGAAATTAAGTCAGTTTGAAGGTTCAGTCATAAAATATTCCTAGTATCAGCTCCTATTTGTATATGATATTCAGGAACACATTCAGCGAAACTAATTTCAAGAAAATTTTCCAGAGAATAGAATAGAATACATTTTATTGAACGATTTCAACATTTACAGAGTTAATAATAATAATAATAATAATAATAATATTTATTTGAACATAATAATAATACATTTAATTACATTATAGAAAGGAATGTCCAATTCAAATAAACAATCAAGAACAGAGGCTCATCCAAAACAGAATATTGCCTGTGTGTTCTATTCGAAATTAAATTTAATTTTTGTATGCCCTTATAAAAATTAAAAAGTATCCATGTCGGGAGATAATTGACAATTTTTGTGTCCAAATCGGTGTATGCCTGTCTTATATCGGTGTATGCCTGTTCTATTCCGGTGAAATGCGTCTTGTGTCGGTGGTAATAGTTTATCATGTTTATAATCTATTATTAATTAGGTCATGAAATCTATCTCGCCCTTCCTCGCATATCCATCTCCTCAAGTGTGTCCGAAATCTTTTCGGATTTCTCATCTTTGTGATCGTCGTAGGAATATGCTGGTATATTCTAGGAGCTAGATATCGACTTGATCGTTGCCCAATTCTTCTTTCCGCTCGAGGTAATTTATATCCGCCTAATTTTTGTCTTGTCCCATATTCGTGTTCCAGAGTTGATAGCTGTATCTTTCCTTGTTGTACTTGCTCACTGATCTTCAAGCAATACAGCTGTTTAACGTCCATGATACCTGACATTTCAAACAATTCATGTGTCGGGTAAGTAATTCTCTTATTGTGTATTATTTTTATAAGTCTTTTTTGGGCAATGTTTACTTGCTCAATATGGGAGTCAAAGCTCGCACCCCATCCTACGTTACCATACGTTATCTGAGACTGTGCTAATATAAATTTTAAATGGTAATTTATTGCACCTAACTCCTGGAGGAGTTGTTTTGTGCCTGATTTGTACAATTTTGCTCAGATAATTTGTGAATGTGAAAGAATTTACCATATTACATTACTTAACTTTGAGAATAACAACCAACAATAGCATAGATCTATCATTACTTTTTTGTCTTTTAGGTAATCTGGAAAAAGGCTTTATTTGATATAATCAATTGTTTTAGTTTTTTGGAGAAAAGTCTGAAATTCCTTGAGTTCTTCAGCTCCTCAGGGATGCAGTTATATATTTTAGGACCAGTAGTGCATATAAACTTCTGAAATAGTGTTGTATTGACCTGTGGTATCTGCAAATTTTGTCTTTGTCTTGTGTAGTAAACATGTGCATTTTAGATTGTTGTCATTTTTTTCTGGTACATAAATTTCGAGACATTGAAAATGTACAACTGCCGCATGTCCATCATCCAACTGTTTGAGAACAACTGACTTGTTGGAAATCTCTTTGGTTTTGAAGTTATTACTTTCAAAATCCATTTTTGCGTCAATATCAATGTTGTTATTTGACTTTCGTAAGTACCGCCCCAAACAACTATTCCGTATGAATGGATAGATTCGACTAAAGCTTTGTATGCTATCTTAAGTATTTCTATTGGTAAGAACTTTCTCAGTTCATAAAAGGTATACACAAATTTCCTTAATCGGTTGGTTAAGTACTGTGAATGATTGTCCCATTTTAATGTATTATTTATAATTAAGCCTAGATATTTTATATTATCAGTTTTGCCTACCTCTCTTTTGCAACAATATTCATTGATCCTGCATTTTGTATGGTATATAATGGTGGAAAAAGTAGGCTGAGATACTGTGGAGTTGGAAAATGTGACGAATTTAGTTTTTTGGAAGTTTAAGCTCAACAGGTTCATATCCAGCCAGCATTTGATTTTATATAGGCCTATCTCTGACTTAGATTTTACATGTTCCCAGGTGTCTTCGGCGAAAAGTAGAACTGTATCATCGGCGTACGAGATTATATCTCCATTTACATTGATTTTCAACAGGTCATTCATATAAATAAGAAATAATTGCGGGCCCAGGATTGATCCCTGTGGTATACCGAATTTGGGTTGTTGGGGTTTACTGAGATGAGCGTTGATTCTCACGAACGATATGCGGTTGCTAAGGTAATCCTTGAAGAGTTCATATGCTACACCTCTTATACCACATGCTTCTAGCTTTTTCAAGAGCAATTCATGGGAAACACTGTCGAATGCCTTAGCTAGGTCTATGAAGATGCCAATTACCTTTTTTTTTGCGTTCAGGTGGTCATGAATTTTATATGTGAATTGAAATAAGGCATCTTCTGTGGAACGACTTTCTCTGAATCCAAATTGTTGTTCAGACAAAATATTATTTCTTGAAAGGTATTTACTCAATCTTGTAGAAA
Source organism: Harmonia axyridis (assembly GCF_914767665.1). Taxonomy (NCBI): domain Eukaryota; kingdom Metazoa; phylum Arthropoda; class Insecta; order Coleoptera; family Coccinellidae; genus Harmonia; species Harmonia axyridis. The sequence goes on along the minus strand of NC_059502.1, from coordinate 55,643,497 downwards.
TGCACTTCTCAAAAATTTTAGCTATGACCGAAGTTACATAAATTGGTCTAAAGTTCTTGGGATCATTTTTATCTCCTTCTTTATGGATCGGAGTAATGATGGCGCTTTTTAGGGCATTTGGAAACTGGCCTGTTGTGAATGATAGATTTATTAAATGAGTTAGAATCTCTATGATGTTAGGTGCTATTGCATTTACTGTTTTTGTACATGTCAGCTCCAGTGGATGATTTGTTTTTCAATCCCCTAATGGTATCAAAGACTTCGACGGAGTTGCAGGACTCAAGAACATTGATTTAAGTAAGAAATTATTGTCTGGATGATAGTCTGTGAAATCAGAGTGTTGATCGTTTTTTATAGCCTCTGCCATTTTCTCCCCAATTGTAGCGAAATATGAGTTGAATATATTGGCTACTTCGGTTGGTTCCGATATTTTCATGCTCTGATCGTTTAAGAGTTCAAAGTTATTCGGCCCGTCGTTTTCAGAATTTTTGATTAGTTTCCAAATAGTTTTTTTATGGAGTTTATTAAGCCTTGTGTTATCCAGGGTTTCAGTTTGTTGGACATTTTATAATTTGTATAGTGGGTACATTTTTTAATAAATGAAGTTAATTCATTTTGAAATATATGCTGCGTCAGTATTTTTTTCTGTATATATTTCATGCCAATTCTCATCTTGAAGAATTTTATTGAGTTCCACATAGTTAATGGTTTCTATTTGTTCGTATTCAATTTTATTTTTTTTTCTCTTTTTGTGGATGTTTTTCCCCTATATGTATAACAATGGTATAATGATCTGTAACTGCACTTTCAAAAATAATAGGAGTTATATTTATCTTTAGGCGGTCATTTTTCTTGATGAATGCATGATCTATACAGCTCGCCGTTTCAGAGTTCACCCTGGTGTTTGATGTGATGTATATGGTCTAAAACCATTGGAGGACATTAAGGTACAAGTTTGTTATGATGTCCGATTTCTTGGTATTAATATTTATATCGCCAATGAGCATATTTAAGTTCGAAGTTCTATGATGTTTCATGTTTTTTTTATGTTACCTTTTTATCCTTGTAATGAGACCTTTGTGGTCTGTTGGGATATAAATAAATAAATAAATAAATAAATAAATGAATTCGTCGAGATCAGTTATAAACTTCATTACATCTGTTGATGGTGGTCTATAAATTGCGAGAATATTTAGCTCCAATTGATTCAGTTTTAACTTTATCATAGTGACAGAAATATTTCCGATTTGTGTGGGTTTTATTGAGTACTTCCACTTATTATTGATAAAAACGACAACTCCATCATTTTGGTTCAAACAAGAATTATTGTAATTAGAGGTTTAATTCGGTATCTTGAAACAATCCAAGTTCTGAACATTCCATGTTTCCGTCAAAATAATCACATCATTTTGAAAATCAAGACATTCTAAATAAACAAGAAATTCATCAAAATTCTTTCTTAGGCTTCTTATATTCTGATGCAAAACATTAAATCCAGTTTTCAGCATTTCTAATGTTTCCTCCCTCAATTCTCCACAGTTTCCAACAATGTATTCATTAACCCTGTTATAATTATCTAATTCCTCTACGTATTCTAACATTTTCAATGATCAGATTAAAATTATTTCCCCCAATATCTCAATATGCGTATTAAAAAAAGAAAAATGAAAAGACGATTAAATTTATTCCCTATGCGTATTAAAAAAAGAAAAGACTACTAAATTAATTCCTCGTTTCAATCTGAATATCAGCGTTCTTTTTACAGCCCACATTCCGATATTCATTCGAAATAATACAACAATATGTACATACATTTTCAATCAGATAAGGTGTCCATTGTTTTGATTTCAGTTTTTATCCCGTTTATGATGCCAAATATTCTCCCATTCAGGCTCCATACATTTTTGAAACCATATTTTTCTGATGCTTTCTCCATTATTTCAATTCTGGTTTTTGTCAGGTCTTCCTTGATGTGGATTCTAGTGCCTTTGAGTTTTCTTCGGTTTTTCATTATTTCAACCTTTTCTTCATAATTAGACAATTTCACGAATATAGGTCTTGGTTTTCCTTTAGGTTTGAAATGTCCTATTCGATAACATTCATTTGGAGACTTATGCTGGATAGATAACTTCAACATAGTACTATTGAAGTCTTCCAATGGGCTTCTTCCGTGAACTTCTTTGACCCCATATATCCTCAAATTTTGTCTTTTGAAGTGCTGTTCCAGAGTGTCAACTTTTTCCTCCAACTTTTTTATCTCTTTCTGATGAAGTTCTTCCCTCTCCTTCAGTTTTGCTTCTAGTTTTAGCTCGAAAGCGATGCTTACGTTTTCTATAACTTTTTGTAGAAAATCCTCATTCTCCAGGATATTATTAAGGACTGCTTTAACCCCCAACTTGATTTCACCCATTTGTTCCCTCGTGAAAGGCATACTCTACAATTTTGGATATGTATGTCTGAAATTTACTTCGATGATTTATTAATTATCGGAACGGTTACAGAACACGTCTACTCGCAACCACACATGAATGATAATCAGATGAATCACATGAATGAGGTCTGAAGATTTTCCTTCAAGATGGGATAACAAAACCTCCGTTTGAAATTTATTATTTTTATTTTTCTTCTCAGGCTCTCTGTATTCAATTTATTGATTTCCTAACCGCTCCATCTATCCTAAAAATGCCGTAACACAACATGCCCAAAACATTCAGAAAAAGAAATCTTTAATATTCCATAATCGTTAAAATCATTATATAATAAATCGAGGTAGCCATAAAAATTACTTGATAGATTATACATGTCAGAATGAATAATTTTCACTTCAATATATTTGGAAAGTATGGTACAGAAATATTCAATACTGACAAAGTTGATAGTCTTTCTAATTATTAGATGGCGCTTACGTAGACCAGTACAAAGTTCATTCACTCGCTAGTAGATGACGCTACATGAACGCTTTCAAACAATTTGCCTCAACCGACATACGGCATTTATCTATAAAAAAAGGAATTTTAATCTATAAACTAGTCAGATGACTTCAAGATTAAATAATTTTGATTGAAATAAATTCCAAATTTTCAAAATAACAGTGATGATAAAACTTGACGTGATGAAATTTCATTCACAATAAATCAACTACAAAGAATGGACGAATCGATAAAACACTAGAGTTTTATCACTTTCTATTTACTTCGGTATTTCTCAGAAATTTGTCTAGTTAAAAATAGACTTTTATTCAACAAATGCATTAAGCAAATCTTGTTTGAGTGAGTGAAGAAAAAAGTTCAAAAAATACTAAAATGAGGCTTCATATTCGAGTTGTATAGGTATAGGTACAAGATTCTTTCGATACTTCGATTTTTAATATAAAACTGTAAATAATCTTTTTGGTTTATTGATTACTTACGAATCTGTTGAAAAGATGATAAATCTTATTCACCAGTTGCTAGGCCAAATATCCGTCTTATCGATGTCTTTATAATAATATTGGGTTTTCCAATAAGAGAATTCATTTTGAGTACGCCATCACTAAAAATAAAACGATATACGCTTCAACAATGCATTGAAATTGTCAAAATTTTCCCCAAAAATGGTGAAAATTTTGCAGTAGCAGTTCGCAAAACTTAAGCACTTTTGGGTCCTTGTGAATCACCTACTCGGACGACAATAGTAAAACTGGAAGAAAAATTCGAGTTTTTGGGGCAAGCAAGTGATGGGAAAAATCTAAACCGTGTGCGTCGCTTAAGAACAACTGAAAATAACGCTGCTGTAGCCCTTATTCGAAAATGAGGCTGGTGCAACTGTTACAGTGAATGTATTGGCGCTACCGAGCTATGATTAATGATTTCATTATGGACAAGATTGGTTGATATTGATGTGGCCGACGTTTATTTCCAACAAGACGGTGCTACGTGTCATACAAGCAATGAAACAATCGCAATTTTGCAAGAAAAGTTTCCTGGAGATGTTATTTCTCAAGAGGTAATCACAATTGGCCACCGAGGTCTTGTGGTTTTAACACCTATAGACTTTTTCCTTTAGGATCCCATGAAATTTAAGGTCTATGCCAATGCACCATAATCCAGTCAATACCTTAAAATGAACTTTATGCCTGACTCAGGTATATCGGGTGTCCCAAGGTGAGTGGCCTATTAGATTATTATGGAAACTATTGATAGTAAAAATTTAAAATTTTGTGGATAGATATTTGGCCATATAAGGTACATTTTTAAAATAATTTCACATTTCCAGTGTTGCCGGATGTACGACAATTTGGCAACAACTTTGTTATTTTGAATAGGACTTCCGGTATTTCTATTTTTTTTATGATACTCCATAAAATATTAAATCTATTCACTCTTACTTTTCCATCCCTATCTTCAACGGTTTTTGAGTTATTAATTATTTTTCGAAATTTTAGATCAAATTGGCGTATTACGAAAATGACTCTAGTTCGCTCAATATTTGAGATTTAAGTCAGAAATTTTGCAAGTCGTTAGATATTGATCTGATATGTGTCACTGCTTTTGAATTATGGTTGTCAATAATACAGGACGGACCAAAAAAATTCATCATTTGCCAAGTTACAAAATTGTGAAAAAGTCTATTTTTTCAAATTAGACACCTAGTATATTTTTCAATTTTTGGAATCAGTACAACACACTCTACAATTTTTCTATTCACGTCCCTATACCTATCTCAACTGGATTCCGAGTTATATGCGTTTATTAGATTTCACATTGATTCAATAAGTGTTAATTTCTTTTGTATTGTTATTTTCTCTTTGTCGTTCATAGATCGATATATCAATGAATCAGTTCAATCCATAAATGTCAAAATAAACAATTATTGCCTAACAGGTGTTTTGTTCCGAGGTTTTTCTATAAATAATGGCTCAAGAAAGATATACACATATAACGCATATAACTCGGAATCCAGTTGAGATAGGTATAGGGCGTGAATAGAAAAGTTGTAGAGTGTGTTGTACTGATTCCAGGAATTGAAAAATATACTAGGTGTCTAATTTGAAAAAATAGACTTTTTTACAATTTTGTAACTTGGCAAATGATGAATTTTTTTGGTCCGTCCTGTATTATTGACAACCATAATTCAAAAGCAGTGACACAGATCAGATCAATATCTAACGACTTGCAAAATTTCTGACTTAAATCTCAAATATTGAGCGAACTAGAGTCATTTTCGTAATACGCCAATTTGATCTAAAATTTCGAAAAATAATTAATAACTCAAAAACCGTTGAAGATAGGGATGGAAAAGTAAAAGTGAATAGATTCAATATTTTATGGAGTATCATAAAAAAATAGAAATACCGGATGTCCTATTCAAAATAACAAAGTTGTTGCCAAATTGTCGTACATCCGGCAACACTGGAAATGTGAAATTATTTTAAAAATGTACCTTACATGGCCAAATATCTATCCACAAAATTTGAAATCTTTACCATCAAAAAGTTTCCATAATAATCTAATAGGCCACGCACCTTGGGACACCCGATATATGAATTTTTCTTCGATTTCAGAGAAAGTGGTTTATAATACAGGGTGTTTCTAAATTGAAGCTACAAAGGAAAATGACAGATTCCTCGGATCATTTCAAGAAGAAAAGTTCAATGAACATGGGCTCGTAAACGCTTCGTTTTCGAGATACAGATACAAGTTTTTTTTCATAGCACCTTCCCTTCACAAGATATTTAACTCGAATTTGGCATAGATATTTTGAATGCCTATCTACAGGGTTATATTTTTTCTGGGACAGTGCCACTTCTTTCTTACTGTAGTTTTTTTTTGGAGGACCATTGGTAGTTACAAAAATTTAAAACAAAACATTGTTTCAGTACTACACTTTTTGGTTTCATATAGTTTCGTCAAATCTGCTTCTGATTTCGAGAAAAAAATTTCAAACGATTCTCTGTATTAATCCTCAGGAAAATCCAAATTATTATAAAGATCCAGATAGTTAGCTGTGATGAATAATTTATTAATAAGTTTTGATACTTATTTACTTAATATGTAGTGGAAATTCTATAAACTGGTATAATTATCACAAAAAAGTAGGACTACAAGAAACATTTTGTATCTCGAAAACAAAACGTTCGAGGACCTATGTTTACAGGACATTTTTCCTAAAATTATCCAAGGAATCTCTCATTTTCCTGTGTACCTCCAATTTACGAATATCCTGTATATGGCTTATTTCAATATACAGGGTTATACAGGGTAAATATGAATAGTTGCGCAAAAATTGAGGGAGTGAATCCTTGTCAAAAAATAGGGTGGGTTTTTCAAAAAAAAATTTTTTCATGCCCCACCTGCTTAGTAACAGCCCCGTAAGATTTTTCTCTTGAAAATCAAAAATTCACAACAAAAGAAATTAAGCTGACATTTTATGCGTGCGAGAAGACTTTCAAAAAAATGTTGGTGGATTCCAAGAGGTAGAAAAAGCCACCCTCCAATCTTGTTTTACACTTCTCCTATTTCAACAGTTTCTCTATTTTCAAAATTTCCAATAAGAAAATTGATTTGGAATAGACTAATCCATTCTTAACAAATAAGGTCTCTTGTAATTTTTTGTTCAAAATCACGGTTTTTGAGAAAAAAAACAACAGATAATACACCTGAGTTGTGGAGACTGGAATTATTCTCGACCTTAAATTCATCCAATGAGTGGAAGTCAAGACGATATTTTTAATGAGAGCTGTTACAAATATAAAATAAATATAACAATAATAAACTTTTCACAAATTGAAAACTACTTTTCGGGCACCATCTTCAGGAGTCTGTAACTGAGCAAAAAAAAAGTTCATATCAAAGACTCACCTTATTTGTTGACAAGGAATCTCCTTTAAATTTTTTCGCCACTCCACTATCTATATTCATATACACCCTGTATAGTTTTCGGATTGTAATTTATGTTTGTTCCGTATATTAGTTCGAATATTGATGAAATACCTAATTCCTGAGATGTTAACTGAAATTTTGTTTAGCCTACAATTTATCACATAGATAACATAGTGAATCTCCGATAGCCGTATGCAGAAAACCCGATGTAAAATTCATGATATCAGGGCTGGATCTGGACCATATTTACAATCCGATAACGGCATTAGGATAATACACATCAACCCCCATTGATCCTAGGATGTATATGTTGAGCACTGGTGAAAAGGGAATTTGTCACTACATGAAAAGGGGATGATAGGTGACATCGGGACAACATAAAGGAAATCTCGATGCCAATGCACAAGGTCCTGAAAACATTAAGGGGCTTAGCAGGATGGAACCATATAGTGGCATTAAGTGATTCTATACGGTTGCCAAACTCGCAACTGTTATTATGAAAGCATTAAATGGATAACTGTAATGTTTTATTACCTCGTAATTATATATGACGTTCTGGTTCCATATAATTCATAGAAATCAAATATCAATTAATTATTGAAAATGCTTATTGTTGTGATTTTTACATGGTTGGATTGTTGGAAAATGGTTTATTTATCGGAATTATTTCGAATAATGAAATCTATTACGAAATTTGCGCAATACGATAATAGAATCACCATTATATTCATATAACTACGTCTACAGAATACTGGCGGATCTAGATTTTTAACGGGGGACACCATTAGCTGATTCTGATTTGAATATTGAAAATAAAATCACATCTAATTATCACAGAAGTGGCTCCAAAAATACCGATAATCATGCATGACAGCGTGTTGTCATAAAAACTGCATGAGTTCATTTTCATTTTTGGAGAAAGAGCCCGACACCAAAGGTGGAGGGCAAGAAGAACAAAATCATTAATTAGGTATGGATTTTTTTAGAAGAATAACGTTTTTCGATTACAAATTGCCTATGAAATCTTTACTTCGACAATCGATTCGTTTATAGTTGTGACAAAAGTCAGATAATCATTATTATTTATGTTAAATATCTACTTATCAATTTTATTCATTTATTGAACATAAGCTGTACTACCAAAAAAAGAGATTTACAGTTGATCATGAACATAAATTCTTAAATATCAACAATTTCACGAAATAAAATAATCTAGTGCTTTCTACTTAGGTATTGCAAGTAGGTATAGTATATCCAAAGTCACTTGGAGGAAGCTGAATATTTCGTCCATACAAGGGTTGTCCAAGTTTCCAAAAATTCCTTTGAGGCCAGTGAATTTATTGCCTAACAATACTTCCAAATAAACCCTGGTATTTAGCGGATCGCGGTATCCACTTCAAAGGGACATCTATGGTCAAGCGTTTTTATGGACTAGTTCAAGTGACTTTGGATAAACTATACCTATATTCTTTTCCAAAAACAGCTTGATGTTCAGTAAAACTGTTTTAGTCGTAATTATCTGGTAGTTGATCATGATTAACAAGTTTTATACTTTTCATGTTTTTACTACCAATAAAATCCGAAAATTTGAGAATTATATTATTTCAAGCTCTAAAGTCTATGAATATGAACTTGAAATAATATAAACGGTGTTTTTTTTAGAGCTATAGAACTTTAAATTGCAATAAAACAACGATGGATTATTCGATTGACATGAATTTTATTTATCCGCAAGATAATCTTGTGGCATTACATTTTAAATATGATTTCTCGCATATGACCGACACGGCTGGCTCGGATGTAGTCCAATCTGGACGTCCAATTTTCGATGACTTTTTCCAACATTTGTGGCCGTATATCGGCAATAACACGGCGAATGTTGTCTTCCAAATGGTCAAGGGTTTGTGGCTTATCCGCATAGACCAATGACTTTATATAGCCCCACAGAAAGTAGTCTAGCGGTGTCTTGTTGGAACCACATCTCCTGGACATCATGGTTGTTCAATTCAGGAATGAAAAAGTTAGTAATCATGGCTCTATACCGATCACCATTGACTGTAACGTTCTAGCCATCATCGTTTTTGAAGGAGTACGGACCAATGATTCCACCAGCCCATAAAGCGCACCAAACAGTCAGTTTTTCTGGATGTAACGGTGTTTCGACATTCACTTGAGGATTAGCTTCACTCCAAATGCGGCGCTTCATCGCTAAACAAAATAAAATGGACGTAGTGCGCACAGAACAATTATTTTCGAAATAAAATTGCACTATTTGCAAGCGTTGTTCAGACGTGAGTCTATTCATGATAAATTGCCAAACCAAACTTAGAATAAATCACTTGACAGCTGTTGAATCGGTCTCCATCTCGAACAGTAATGCCAACTTGAAGTTATATACCTCGAAAAAAACACCCTTTACAATAAATTCGTGAAAAATATCGGACGAAGGTTGCCCGAATAGTCAAAATTCATGGTATTCGAGGCAGGTATATCTTTTGCATTTCTCTTCTATCCACGAAGCACAGAACAACTATTCCCCACATTCAATTCAAACTTCCAACATAAGATGGAAATCCACTATCTGGAGGGCACAAAAGCACTCGTTTATGTATTCAGCACGTCAGTGACATTCAGTGGAACGTATGAATGGAAAATAAGAATTACTCAGGTTACTTCTGAGATGAAAATGTACTTCTTGCAAAATATTGTAGAGTAGAAAAGGAATAGGAAAGAATTCACTGAATTCAGTGGTGGAGATATATGGCTTGGATTAATTTTCCGCCAATTAGTTTTTGTTGAAAGATAAAGGAGATTAATTGAGATGCCATCACAGTTTTTGCGCCTCTTCCGTGATGAAAATTAAGGATCAACTGTGAATGAATCTAAAAGGCTCAAATTATTTGTAATTCTCTATACTCATTGGAACTTTCATAACAACTATGAAATATTGTTAGATAAACTCATGAGATCTAGATAATATATTTGATTATCAAGAAATACACACAATACTCAAAGATAATGGAAAGAGGTAAAAAAAAAGAAAAAAAGAGATGGCAGCGGTGGGATTCGAACCCACGCCTCCGAAGAGACTGGTGCCTTAAACCAGCGCCTTAGACCGCTCGGCCGCGCTACCGATGGGAACATTGGGGAGTTTATTCATTACTACAATGGTAGGAAGTCAGTTCCCAAAAAAATGTTTCAAATTTCGAATTGAATATCTCGTTATGGGTGTGCCACAATAAGAATAAATGAAACTTTCCCTTTTCGGTTATTAATTTACCACAAAAATATTTCATGGATGAAGTTATTTGACCCATATTCTTCAATCCTCAAGTTGTTATAGTAGTGCTTACACAGAGTGAGTCTTTGATTTGTACATATATTTCAACCGAAGATTCCTGAAGTCAAGGGAAGCACTTTTCTCTTTACCAATTTTTTTCCAATTCTGTTCGGTTGAGAAGATAATATAGGTAGGCTGTTGAAGATCCATAAAAAATGTAATTTTTAGTTATTCTCGCGAATGGAATGGAATCGAAGGAAAAAATGTTCAGAATATTGTTTATCTTATCTTTTCCAAACATAAAATTCCATTAAAGTCTGGTCAACTCCAGAATGCCCGCTATACTTACACTTAGTGAGAGAAAAAAATCTAATCCAAATCAAATTTGAACCAAATCAAATTTTATTCCTTCGAACTATGCCTAAATACATTTTCAATCATACAATCTGCAATTATTTACCCTTCATGTGAGGATGGACGCACCCAAGTACCAACTTGTGTTGTGGTCTCCATCCTCCATTCGGGGTGTTCAAAGATTTAACAAGAATTGAACATTGCAGGACCGAGATTAAACACATTTTTTTTTAAATCCCAGCTGATCATTTAGCATGATGATCCTTTGAGCAAAATATACAAATAAAAATGAAGACAGAAAGAGACAGGCAGAGAGAGAGAGAAAACTCTAGAAGAAAAACACAAGTTATCACGCTGATAGCCACTTCCAATCAACCAAATAAGTTGAAAATTTCTCTATTGAGCATGATAAAAGCTGTGATTGAGTTTCTGTATACATTGAAATTTGAAAAAAATTTTATGATAGAAAACATACCTCTGTGTGTTACTCTTTTTGAAGGATCTATAGAGTTAAGCATGAATTTGTCACGAATCTTGTAAGCTTTCCCTTTTCTTCCTGAAGAACAGATTTGTTCTTGAATACACAGACTAAACACTGGTTTCTATAGAGATCTCTTACCTTCAGTAGCTGAGTTTCTCTATACAGATATTCCGTGGGAAAGATTGGTAAAGGAAAAAAGGGTTTCTTTGACCTCAGGAATCTTCGGTAGGAATAAAGGTACATTTAATCTTCTCCGTTTAAAAAAAAACCATCCAATTGAACTCAAAGGACCCCGCTCGGTTCTTATGGAAAATGGGTCCCAGTCGAATTGGCTGAAAATTTAGTATAATGTAGTTCATGAAGTCCTGATCAAATGTCTCAATGGGCACAACAAGATCTAATGTACAGTTTTTGAGATACAGGGCGTTAAACATGCAGAGAGAGGGTTGTAACATACCTTTAGAAAATCAATATTGTGGCGATTTTTGTTACAAAAAGTTGAAGATAATAATTACAATCTCAATATTGTCGACACGAGTCGTAAAAAGAAGTTATAAGACTACGTTACAGGGTTATTTATAATTACATAATTTGTATGTAATTCTTTAAACAAACTCAGTCAAACGCAAAAGCTCGTACACTTGCAGAATAAGTAAAAAACATTTGATTTTAATATTGGGTGATCTGAGGTTACTATTATACGGGGTCTTCCACTTTTTTAGTTGTAGTAATTTAATTTTTTTCAGGAACATATGGAAAAATTAAACATAAAAGTAGAAAACTGAAGATAATAAAAGAGTGGAAGACACCGTATAATAGTAACCTCAAATCAGCCAATATTAAAATCAAATGTTTTTTTTTTCTTTCATTGAAGGCATCGACTGCTATGGTCATTAGCCTCTATCCAAACCATCACCGGACATGTACAACATCCATGACCTAGCCAGGATTCGAACCCGGTACCTTCGGACCACAGTCGACATCTCTGTCCACTGCACTACCGAGGCAGTCTTAAAATCAAATGTGTTTTACTTATTTTGCAAGTCTACGAGCTTTTGCGTTTGACTGAGTTTGTTTAAAGAATTACATGAAAATTATGTAATTATTAATAAATTGAAATAATTATGGATTCAATATTTTTTATGAGTCACTTCAAACCACTTTCAGGTATCCAAGTTCTTAAAAGCTTCAATTTTACGTTGAAAATGTGTGCAGTAAAACTGTCTGCGCGAAAATTTGAAGTACAGTGCATCCCATTTTGGGCGAGACTGCCAGGTTTCTCGCTTGTTATTTGAAATAGAGCTTTGCGGTTTTCACGTTCCTGTCCTACTTTTTCGTGAAACTCAAATTGGTCTAATCAGATTTTTCATAACTGTTTCCGTTCAAGAGATACAGGGCGATTTTGAAAATTGATACTTTTCGGACCCCTCCTTTATCTCCGAAGTTAATAGAAATAATGCTGAGGTTAAAACTACATCTGAATTAGAATTCTGCGTAGAATCCAGTGGCGTACTCAAATTTTTTTTTCGGGGTAAGGTTTTGAAGATTCTTCACAAACCTATATTTTTTTAAATGGAACACCATGTATATCATTACTTCTATGAATTCGTTATTTTTTCCCTTCAAAATGAAGTATGATACTATGTAGGTAGGATGTTCAAAAATGTTAAAAAAACACTAAAACATCAAATAATGATGATTTTTTGTTAATGGGCCATGAATTTCCTATGTTTCAATAAGAGGATTATTACTTTTAATTTTTAAAAGTAGTAGGTCATTGATGATACAAACATCCTTGTTGTTATTATGGCTACTCTGCATTTGGGAGCATTGTTTTATCAAGTAGGCATTAGAGGGAAAAAATCAATCTGATCTAGGTGTCATCGCTATGTATTATTGTTATTATTATTGATTCTTTTTTTATATGGGAAATCCATTGCCCATTAACAAAAAATCGTCATTATTTGATGTTTTAGTGTTTTTTTTTAATTTTTGAACATCCTACCTACATAGTATCATACATCATTTGAAGGGAAAAAAATAACGAATTCAACGAAATAATGATATACATGGTGTTCCATTAAAAAAAATATAGGTTTGTGTTGAATCTTCAATACCATACCCCGAAAAAAAAATTTTGAGTACGCCACTGGATTCTACGCAGAATTCTGATTCAGACGTAGTTTTTACCTCAGCATTATTTCTAATAACTTCGGAGATAAAGGAGGGGTCCGAAAAGTATCAATTTCCAAAATCACCCTGTATCTCTTGAACGGAAACAGTTATGCAAAATCTGATTAGACCAACTTGAGTTTCACGAAAAAGTAGGACAGGAACGTGAAAACCGCAAGGCTCTATCTTAAATAACAAGCGAGAAACCTGGCTGTCTCACCCAAAATGGGATGCACTGTACACGTCTCAGTTTAGTTTTTAGTGGTGTTTCCGAATATTAAAACAGGTTTTCAAAATTTCGATGTACAGGGTGTTGTTACGAGGATTCAAACGATTCATCATTTTTTGTTAAACCGGACCTGGATTTTCAAGGCGGTTATTGCATGATACGTTTGGGCTCTCAATTAGGAAAATATTTGCCGAATATGGAGAAAATATACCGGGTGGTTCGTTTGATATAGCCTCAGACAGAAACGGGCAAAATTCATAAAACACCCTGTATCTCCGCTACGAAGGCAGTAAGACCCAATAAATGGGGTATCTCCAGAACCGCCTTGGTGCCACATATGCACCTGTGAAGTATTTCCGTTTCCCAATGAAACACCTTGTATAAACGCCATACACAGTTAAAATTCTCAGGTTGACAAAAACAGGTCGACAGGAGTCTAAAAATGAGACATTTGAAAAACACCTTAGAATTCTTTTCTGCGACAAAAAAACATTTTTAACATGAGATCTCCCCCAAATGCGAATAATACCATAAATAATCCTAGATTGTATTCCACTGAAATAAAGTAAACTTATAGATGTATTAGTATGAAACAGGGGAGGTTTTTTCCTCTATCGATTTCGAATCCTTATTACTGATAATAATAAATCAAAAATGATCACCGAGTGATATGCGAGGAATCAATCGCGATAAAAGAATATCACATCGTCCATCCTCCTACCTACGTCCATGACCGTATCCCCATCATGTCCTTCCGGCAACATTTTCCTCGCAAAGCGGTCTCGCCTATATAAGATCCCCTAGAAACGTAACCCATTTTGTTGTTTATCTCGGGCACGTCTTGTCGAAACATAAAGCCGATACGGAATTAAAGAAAGGAACGGCCGCACTCGTCCCACGAGTCTATAAACATGGTCACATAAATTTGATGCTCGTACCTACAACGAGTCCACCGCCATGGAATATTGATGAGTCAGCCGCCCTTTTCACCACTATACGGCACAATCTACAGACGGACCCGACTTCTTCTTCTTCCTCTCCTTGGCCTCCGAACAATGTGTTCGAATAGATTTGCTGAAAATCTACATCAATTATTCCGCCCTATGGCCGAATAAAAAAAGGAAAATTGCCGGCCGAGGAATTTATTGTTTGCGATTTCTCGCCTTCGTTTTTCCTCTGTCAAAATCATCAGGCGGATATTCGTGAGGTGAGACTTTCATGTCTTACATTGATGGCTTTTCAGACTATACAGTCTCAAGTTGTGTTAGATATTTTCTCTAATTCTATGGCTAATCGATTCATTCTGCCACATCTTGTAGAACAAAACCGTGCGAGAATATCGCAGATTCACCCAGATTTCAAGATTATATTTTATTATTACATAGGCGTACAACTTTGTTTCCGCACTCTTTTCCGAAATTCGAGGTTTTATCGTAAAAAACTGGTTTTACATTTATGATTCAAAGTATGACCAATCGCTGGCCACTAATTTATCCCACCTTGCGGGACTTATATTCAGGTATCGGCTAGCACTAAATATCTTGGAATTACTTCAGATAGTTTTCTGAACTGGGGTGAACATCTAACAAGCCTCAAACAAAAATTAACATCGGTCATATATAAAGTTGACCAAAGCGTGATGAAAGCTCTTTATTTCGCCAACTTTCAAGCACACTTGAATTATGGAATAATTGCTAGGGGAGGTTGTTCTGGTACTGAGCGGATCTTTGTAATGCAAATGTCCGCTATAAGAATCATTTATGGATTACCATATAGACAATCATGCAGAGGTTTGTTCAGAAAAAATAACTTCTTTACTTTAGCCGGCCTTCACATCTTTAGATGCCTTTTATTTTTTCACCAAAAAAGACATGATTATTTCAAACAACACGAGACTAAAAATAATAATACAAGACGTAGACTTCTATTACATTATCCCACACACTCTCTTACACTCACTGAAAGGAATGTCGAATACAAGTGCATCACATTTTTCAATAAGATACCTAAAGAACTACAAGGACAAGCTATTGATAGATTTCACATCTTTAAATCCAAATTGAATAGGTTGCATAGATATGGAACCCTATTCTGTTCAAGAATTCCTTGCAACATGAGATCTAAACGTTCATTGCTCCTTTGTTAATGTGTTATAATATTCTAATGAAATAGAATTGTCTATAGTTGTTGACGTGTTCCCCATACATATTTAATGTGTTTTTGACAATAAATTCCTATTATTATTATTATTATATCTTTGGCCCTGCAAGAGACATACATGGATGATACATATAGATGTAATCTACAGACTGAGGTAAGGTTGAACTTCTATGTCGTTGGAAAAAATTGCGGACTTAGCCATCTTCCAGGAAGAGGTCAGGTTAGGCATATATTTAGTTCATCAAACCGCTTAACTTGTCAGTAAGGTTTTTTGACCGGAATACATAACTCGGCAGCGTACGAATCCCTCGTTGAAAAAACTGGTCATCTTTTGAAGCGATCCTCGAATCGTTCCAATTTTTTACTTCTTCATAAGACCGAAAGTGCTGTCATTGATCGAAACAAATTATGTCTGGAGAATACGACGGGTAGGGTAGGACTTCTCATTTCAGCGTTTCCAAGTATGTCCTGACCACTTTCGCAACATGGAGTTGAGCATTGTCATGCTGTAAAATCACTTTACCATATCTCTCGTTGTATTGCGGCCGTTTGTCTTTCAATGCTTGACCCGAACGCATTAATTGCGGTCAATAACGATCGCCTGTGATTCCTTCAGTTGCTTTTAACAACTCATAATACACAACGCCGAGCTGGTCCCACTAAATACTGAGCATGACCTCGGAAGCGTGAATATTCGGTTTGGCCGTCGACGTGGAAGCATGGCCGGGATATCCTCATGACTTTGGATTATCGTCATGAACCCATTTTTCGTCTCCAGTCACAATGCGATGCAGAAATCTCTTCAGTCTTTGCCCGGGAAGCAGCTGTTCACAAGCAAACAAACGACGTTCAACATCTCTCGGCTTCAACTCGTACGTTACCCAATTTACTTGTTTCTAAATCATTCCCATGGCTTTCAGGCATTTTGAAATGGCTTGTTGCGTTACTCCCAATGATCCTGCCAAATCTTATTGAGTTTGACAAGAGTCTTGATCAAGTAATGCCTCCAATTCTGCATCTTCGAAAACCTTCTCTCATACACTGCCATGCTGTTTTTTGACGTCAAAATCTCCGTTCTTGAATAGTTGAAAATACCCTCGGCACAATCTAACACTAATAGCGACCTCAGTATAGGTATTTGAGAGCATTCAATGAGCCTCAACCGCAGATTTATTCATATCAAAGCAAAATATTGAAATCTCCCGCAAATGACGAGACTTTGGTCCGTAAGTTGATATGTTTAATTGAGAATAACTCTATGATGCGGACACAAATCGATTAATATTTCGATTACGTTATGTTTACAAATACCTAAACTTATTGTATGACATCTATATATATATATATATATATAATCGGTTTTGAAACGCCCGGCGACGTTGTCCGATGCCTAACTTCCACTCGTTCCTATCGTTCCATTGGTCCTCTCTCAGATTCCTATCACTCATAGCCTTGGTTATTCCTTCCTTCCATGATTTCTTGGGTCTTCCTCGCTTCCTGCGGTTTGGTGATATCCAGTGCATGGTCATCCTTGGCAGTCTGTCCACATTCATCCTCTGTACATGTCCATACCACACTAGCTGTTTTCTTTCAATATCTGTTGTTAATGATCCATCCACTCCCATACGCCGCCTGATGTCTTCGTTTCTGACCCTATCTCTTCGGGATACTCTTACAGATCGTCTAAAAACATCCATCTCAGTCGCTTCGAGCTTCCTCCTGTTGTTTTCCGTTATTCTCCATGTTTCTGCGCCATATATTAGTGCGCTCTTGACAAAGGTCTCATAGATGGTGTATTTCTGTTTTCTACCAATATCAGAGCTCCACCATATTCCATTCAAACAGCCTATGGTTCGTCTGGCTTGGGTTATTCTTTTCTTAATTTCCTTGTCGTCTTTTCCTGTTGAGTCAAATTCAACCCCCAAGTAAGTATACTCGGTACATGTTTCAATTTCTTCTTTTTCTAACTGAAGATTTTGTGGCGGAGCTCCTATTGGCAGGTATTTCGTTTTTTCGGTGTTCATATCTAGACCCCACATTTTATACTCATCGTGCAGTTTTC
The DNA here is from genome assembly GCF_914767665.1 of Harmonia axyridis. Classification (NCBI taxonomy): domain Eukaryota; kingdom Metazoa; phylum Arthropoda; class Insecta; order Coleoptera; family Coccinellidae; genus Harmonia; species Harmonia axyridis. The sequence continues at coordinate 55,625,899 of NC_059502.1, read as the reverse complement.
GAGCCATATATTCCAGATCATCTTTGTCATTCGCTATGAGGACCTGTTGTCTGCAAACTGGAGAGTGTATAAGCATTTTTCTCCCAAATCGATCCCCATTCCGCTGCACTTTTTCTTCCATTGCTTCAGTGCTCTTGCTACATATATCTTAAATAGTGTCGGGGAGATGCAACATCCCTGGCGTAAACCTCTATCTACGTTAAACTTCCTTGACACGTTGTTACCAATTTTTATTCGTGAAGTCGATCCATCATAGAAATTTTTCAGTGCTTTTATTAAAGTATAACTGATATTTGTTTCCTCTAGTGCTTTCCATAACATTTTAACGGGAACTGTATCATACGCCTTCCGCAAATCCACGAACAAAAGGTGAGTTTCCATATTAGTATTTGATCTTTTCTCTATGATTTGTTTCAAACAAAATACGTTATCCACGGAAGATCTTCCAGCTCGGAAACCTGACTGCTCTTCCTCCTCCTGTTCTCCATATTCAATCTCAATCAAGTCTCGTAGAACTCTCCCATAAAGTCGACTAAGCGTGCTAGTAACCGATATGCCTCTATAGTTCGAACAATCTAATTTATTTCCCTTTTTATGAATTGATGTTATGTGAGCGACCTTCCATTTTTCCGGGATAGGGTTACCGTTTAAGTATTGATTCATACACCAGGCGATCATCTCAAAAAGTTTATCAGACCCGCTCTTGATCAACTCCGCTGGAATCCCTTCCGGGCCTGCAGCGCGACCATTTTTTAACATATTCACAGCTCTTTCAATTATGGCAACATCAATGCTGACGGTTTCGCCGACAATAGATACTTCTGTTGGCGAAGTTGCTAGGTATTGATCTCTATCCTCTGTGAGCAATTTCTCATAGTGTTCAATCCACTTTGTTGTCGGTATAAGTTGGATGTTCGCAGAATTTTTTCCATTAGATCTGATTTTTTTAATAAATTTCCATGACTCTGAACATTTTCTACCACCGATGAGCATGTTGATCTCCTGACATTTTCTATCCCACATTTCTCTCTTCGCATTAGCTATAGTTTGCCTTGTGATTCTCTTTTTTTCCAAGTAAAGGTCTTTGTCTTGTTGTAATCGGGTATGGGTCCACCTTTGATACAACCGCTTTTTCTGGGTAATTAGATCTTCTATATCTTTGTTCCACCATATGTTAGTGCTACGGGCTCTTCCCTTTACACCTATTGCTTCCATCGCGGCTTCTTTGATACTCCTCACCAAGTTTTCGTGAACCTCCTCCACAGGCTTCTGCTCCCACTCTGATCTATCCAAGAGCTTTTCATCAAGTCTGCTGCAATATAGTTGTTGTGTGCTCTCATGAGTAAGGCTGTCTAGATTGTAATTTTTCTCATCTATTTTCTCCAGTTCTCCTGCTTGGTCTTTCCTATCGACTTTCGGTGTATATGCATAAGGAAACAATATTTTGGCTCTTACCATGTAATGATCTGATCCACAAGTGACACCCCTATATGCCCTGACATCGTTTATTTGCATTGTATTTACTTGTTTTACGATTACGTAATCAATTACAGATCTCAAGTTCCTGGTGTGTTGACCCATGTAAATGTATGTATATCTTTGTGTTTATAAAATCCGTTAGTTATCTTTAGTTGATTGTTCTTACATATTTCAATTAACCGTTCTCCATTGTCATTCACATTAAGTTCTCCAAAGGGTCCAACCACACTATCATTGATTTTTCGGCCAATTCGACTGTTGAAATCTCCCATCACTACAAGTTCTCTCGTTTTCCCTATTTTTCCAATTTCTTCATGGACTTGCTCAAAAAACTCCTCCTTCACTGAGATAGGTTCGTCATCAGATATAGCATATATCCCTAGAATGGTTACTGGTCTCTGATGTATATTGATATTAATGCGAATTATATTTTCACTCAAAAATTCGAAATCTGTTATTTTATTTCTATACTTCTTGTGAATCATTACAGATACTCCCCTCTTTGCTCTTTGATGTTTAGGGACTCCGCTATAAACATGTACATAATTATTTATCACCTCTGTGCCCGTTCCCTTCTTTTTTGTTTCCGTCAGCACCACCAAGTCCATGCTCAAAGTTTGTAATTCCCGAGTGATTTCGTCTTCTTTAGTTCTGATTCCTTGTACATTCCAAGTACCAATGTTCAAAGTCCTTTTTCGTAGCTTGTGTCTTTTACCGTGTGATCCGTCCGTAGTTCCGAGGCGCTTGTTAGGCTTTTTAGCCTAGTTGAGTTTTTACGAATAGCAGGGAGCTAGCCTGTTGATAAAACCCTCCTCCTTTATCCGGGCTTGGGACCGGCAGCAGCACCATCGAGCTACTCAATCCACCCGACGGTACTCCAGGCGGAGTTTGTATGACATCTACGATCCATTTATTTCGACTACCACTTACCGGTACATCCATTGAAAAACGGCGGAAGCAATGTTGTACACCTAATATATGTTGGTACTCGTAACCCTCCTGCCACAGACTTATCTATTATCACTGTCAAATATGTGATACAGAAAACTATTCTGCCAACCCACATCTTTCAATGTGAAAAGCAATAAACGATATTTATGAAAATACATATTTCATTAATTTCATCAAAAATTCAGTGAATTAGAAAAAATAATGTATAATACTCATATAGAATGCTCATTCTGCCATTCGTGGAAGAATATCAATACCTTCTGCACTTGTATTATAAATAAATGTTGTACTTATATGAGCTCACACTTTAGATGGTTGAGTAATTGCAGGCAACCTATATTTCTCTAACATGCAGTATTAGAGGAAAGAGAAAAGACTTGGCACAGTTGCTGAGATGGTTCACTTGGTTTGGTTTGGTTTTGGTTTGGCGTTGTCCAACCTTTTCGATGTCGTTAGCTACTTTGACAGTTTGAAAAGAGGAGGCGAGCTATTCATTTCACTGAGTGCCGAAAAAAACAGAAAATTTAATTTCTCAACTATCTCAATTTTTTTTTCGGCAGAATATAGTGATAATGACTTTTCAAAATCGAGTGAAAAGTTTTATGGTGCCTCTCAATATATATTTTTTTTGAGAAAGAGCAATACAAAAAAATTGTTAACTTCAAACAATGGAGAATGTCTATAAATATCAGTATTAGCAGAGGAAATTTGAACGGGGCATCAGACATTTCCACGTGTGATACAAGAGTCAAGAAACCAGTAAAAACCTCAGCAAAAACTCCTCGTTTAGGTGTAGTGATTAGTTTGTGTATTTGTTCACAAAATAAACTTCCATATTCATATTGAAGGTATTTTTCTCCATCCAAACAGAATCCTCTGATCCTTCCAGTTCACCAGAAGTTGACGACGCATATATTATAATTAAAGCTGAAAACAAAAATGAAAAGAACCAGAAAGGAGTAATGAATTATTGTATAAATTATATACGACATTGAATGATGACAATTATTGAAACCACCACAATAAATTAAAGCATAAGAAAGAATCATCGAAATTTATAGGCCGAAGAGTATTAGGCGGTTTGTACATATTAGTGACGAAAATATTACAAAATTTGAACGTAATAAAAAATATTCCGTTAACTTCACCTTTCCTGACCAATTCAACATCACTAACTAGCAATTCTACATAACAAGCCAGACCATAATATAAGTCAGTAGGCTATCTATCAATTCATAACCTGCCAAAAATCCTCTTTCACGGAGTGGTTCTTCAATCACCATGCGAGTTTCTTGAACAAGGATCACCACCGCGTCACTACATTTGGCCAATATCGACCAAAAAATTACTCATGTCAGAATCAAGAAGTATTGAAGCAAGTTATCAAAATCAATATCAAAAAAAATATATTTTTCTCAGTTTTCAGAAGAGTAATTTACCAATACATAAAATGAATATTGATCAATTACTGCTTTCATTGAAATATTCATTCCCTTTGAGACTAATAAAATGAGATTATTCCAAATACAAGAAACGAGACTGTCACCTTGTTGGCCAACTTGGATGCCCAATTTGAAACGGAAACAAATTTCTTAGTTCCTCCTATTTGAGAAGAATTGGATTCAAGCCGAAATCTGAAACAAATATTCAGTAAATTGCAAAACATTCTACAACTTACGTACGAAGAACTACGGAAAGTATCACATAGTTTTGGGGTTTTACGGTGGGCTTATCTATGTGAAATTTCTTCTTGTGAAAGTCAACATGGCATTAACATCATTCACTCCTTAAAAATCTTCCCCCTTACCAAAAAAATACTACATCTCGTAACTCGCGTAGGGGTGGAATAAAAAAAAAACATACGTTGTCGTAAAACAAACCCATTTGCATATCACGTCTAGAACATGACGTTCATCCCCATTTGCAGAGGGGTGCAAAAAAAGCTGGTGCAAAATGCCCAAGCTTTGATATTTTCCGTGTACTTGTTTTCATCGATATGAGACAGGTTGATGTTGATATACTTTAGGGGTGACTGGCTGTATATAACCGGTGGTTCGGCCACCGTGAGGGGTTGCAACCCCCTCGAGATGCGGCATTGATGCTCATTTTTGGCAGCTGTAATCGTTTTTGGATCACCGTTATTCCCATTCATACAGCCTTCTTGCTTCTAGCAGATTGAATTACAGTTTTATATATGGGATTACGCTGGTAAAGAAAGGGGCTGAGGGTTGCGGGAGATGGATGCCTCCACTTGAAGAGGGTTTTTGCAGAGGATTATTGGCCGAATCAGATTTATGTCAGAGAGTTTTTCCTGAATTGAAATGAGCATAAAAAATCAACACATCAGAAAACAAAAAGTTATTTAAATATTAAACACGAGAAAAGTATTAGATTTGAGTTCAAGTAGGAAAAACGACGATTTAATAGTTGAAAAACGTCTCATTAATCATTACAATGAATAAAATTCAACATATTATAAATTATAAAAGTATACCCATTTCACAGAAGAGTGAAATGCTGATGTTGCTATACGAGTATCTGTAAATCCAAACCAGATAAACAGTTTATTTCAGTAAGCCTACGGTGTCTCAAAATGCAAGTTAATGAAATGAATTTATAAGTTATAAGTTCGTCAATTAAGTAAATTTTTTGAACTATGAGAGAATAATGACTAATGAACAAAAAATTCAATTAATAGATAAAAAAAACCGGAACTTACGCCTGTATTTATGTTGAATTAGTTATCCTTTACTCAATTTGTACGGTTTTGAATGATTTATTTTTCCTTTGGGGTTGATTATAATATTTGGTCGATTTGGAATCGTTTTTCTGAACAGAAAATAACATCAAAAAGTGGAGAATGGGAAAAATGATGTCATAATTTTGATATTTATATCAATTGTTTGAAAAGTTATGTTACATCATATGATTTCTTTCTAGAATCTGAAGTTTCATGTGAAATAGACAAATACTACACTAAGGTGCAAAAAAAAGCAACAAGTTGATACTTGGTTTTTTATTTTTAGCTCTATTTTCAAAATTCTCTCATTGAACTCTAGATAAAATTATCAATTTCGATACTAATTTGCATACTCAAGAATTTGTTAATTGCTGGCACTATACAGGCTTAATCAGAAGATTGTTGTTGAACCATCATTTTGAGAAACATCCTGTGGAATAATTTCGTGGTGAATTTTTTTCAAATTACCGAATGTCATCGGAAACAATTCCTTTCCAACATTTTGTTTCTTGATTCTTGGTTTTAAGTACACTTTTTCATATTTAAGGGAAAAATAAGCAGTTTACACCATGAAATGACATTTTCACGATATGGCTTTGCTCATTGTGCTATACTGTCAGTGCGAAAGGTCAGTTTATGAGTCCATAGTCCACAGTCCACCATTTTATTTATGCAAACTCATCGAATTCAAGTAGAAACACAAAAAAAATCATTTCAACTGTAACGAAAATATCCTAAAGAAACGCTTTTATTTTAGTAACGTAACGTAACGTAATTTAGCGTAACGTAAGATACCTTTTTTTTTACCTGCACCTGCTGGGTAGTGAGAGGCTCTCCTGAAGGGCATACTCACTAAAAACCTTCATTACACCTCCGCCGAACCTGTAAAGAAAGGTTCCAAGGACGCGAATCTTTCTCTTACGCATTCAGCCTCAGTGCGGCCGGCTCACCAAGGGTTTGGTACTCTACAGCGGAATGTCCTTCTTGTTTTACGCTGTCCTGCCCTAAGGAGTGTGGGATAGGGCAGAAGCAATTCGTTGAAGGTGGTAGAGTCATTCAACAGGTAGCCTAAAAATCGTGAGGCAACTACCCATCAATGAGCTCCCTCGTTCCGTGGTTTCTCCCATAGCTCTGATTACGGAACTCAAGCCTGAGGTAGTTCTCCGCAGGAACTTGGTCGGCAAGCCTCCTCCCTTCGAACTTAATCTTCCACGAGGAGACGCCTCTTGACCCTGGTCTTGCGACCTTTGCGAACTTGCACAACTAACGCAAACCCTAAGTCCTCACAGCATAGGATCTGCCTCAGTTTGTGCAAGGAAGTTATAAGGATGGTGGTGTTTAGAGGGAGTTTAGTAGTTTTGACTCTGAGCAGTGGGGTTGAGCAGAGTACTAACATACTTTTTCGTTATCCTCGTTTCCTAGTCCTAGTCATAGTTACTCCTCGAATAGTGAAACGAGAATTGCACTTAAGGTCCTAAACTGGTGCCCACGGAAACATAAATAACTCCTATTCTACCACGTACTCACAGCCAAATGTTGGCATCTTCTTGCTTCCTTCTCGGCCTTTTGTGTCTCGTTCTGCTAGGGGTGTCAATTATTTGCACCTACCTTTACGGCCTCTGTCTGGCCAGTTATGCGCCTCTCTGGTGGACCCTGATGCTCTACTCCTCTTCTCGTGTTGCTCGTTCTACTTGAACCTCTCACCTGGAGGTGTAGAAATAAGGGATATCAGGGAAGGGTGAAGTAATGGTGTTTAGGATTGTTGAGGTATGAGGAATATTGCAGGCCACATTTTTGGTCAGTCTAAGTTTCACTGTCTACTTCACAGCAGGCAGTTACTACAACCCCTCCCACCACGACAAGGTGCTGACCTCGGAAAAGAACGTAACATAATATCTAACGTTACGTAACATAATATAAAGTAACGTAACGTGATGTGACTTAACTTAAATTGAGGTTACTTAACATAACGTATCTTAACGTGACATAACGTAAATTTACTTAGTAACGTAACTTACCTTAACGTAACGTAACTCAACTTAATGTAGCGTAACGTGACGTAACTAACCCTTTTTTTTAAATGGACATCAAATCTCGACGAATGTAAAACACCTGCCGGCACCAGTTGTAAGGCTCTCCTGAAGATCATACTCACCAAAAACCTCAATTACATCTCTGCGGTACCCGCAGAGAAAGATTGGTCTCGACCCAAGGGTCTTGCCACCTTTGCGAACTAGTACGACTAACGCAAATCCTAAGTCCTCACAGCATAGGTTTCACCTTAGTTCGTGCTGGGAAAATATGAGAGGGAAGTTTATATTTTTTTATTGAATGTAGGCGTCTTCTTGCTTTCTTTTCTGCCTTTTGTGTCTCGTTCTGCAAGATCTGTCAATGATTTCGTAACGTAACTTAACGTCTCTGATCGATATTCTGAATGCATGTGCGTTTTATTTACGGAATCACAAAATGGATAACCCTTTACGCTGTGAAAATATCTTTTCTTTTCTGAAATATATATTATATTTTAACTTGTTTTTTCCTCTGAAATTATTTACACAAATCCTTTTAAAATTTTTTGTTTGATTCCATAAATTACTATCTCTTCTTTCGAAGAACTATTATCTCCAATAGTTCTTCTGAAAAAAAAATATGTAATGGAAATGCTTTTGGAAATGGGAATGGCGACACGGTTGAAATTCGGCGCGGTTTATGATATTTAGTTCCCACTCCCTTTCCAGAGGGCACCCTTTTTTGCTTCCAACTCAACTCTATATAAGTATCACTTCTTCTAAGAGATATAATATTCTGTGTTCCGACCAGCTTCGATCGAATTCATCGACGCCAGTCCCGCGGGGTCGGCCCCAACCTAAAGCGGATCGCCCCATCCCACCCTGTTACGTTTCGCCGGTTGTCGATATTTGATTAATTGAAATTTAGTCCGTTCGAGCCGAACGTTCGGTTTGTCGGTCGATATTTGCAAATACAAACATAGATAGGCCGTCGGCCCGAGGCTGGGAGAGGTGGAGGGGGGGCGCATAGCGAGGCGAGTCGCGCCCCCAACCCTCGATTCCGGTCATGAATAATAGATGGGGCGGGTTCTAACAATGACGTAACTACAATCGCTCCGCTCTTCGCACAGATTGGCGCGATCCTGCGGCCCCCGTTTCTGCTCCTGCTGCTCATGCTGGTGCCGATTGACGGCTCTCCTGTGGTCGCCACGACGGAGGACACGCAGGCGTCTGCTGTCGGACGGCGGGGGGATGACGGTGTCTTGGAGTCCATTCCTTGGAAGGGTGTCTCGATTGGCTCGACGGCCTTGGCGTGTCAGTATACGTTTTTTTTTTTGGAATGCTGAAAACGAATTTTCATGGAGTTGGTAATGAGTATGTTTTTCTGTGGTTTTGATATTAGGTTCTTTCAGGGTGTCCTAACGGAAATTCAACCCCCTCCCAGAACTTATAAATGAAGAATTTTCGAAAATTTAAAAAACGGGTCAACTTCTGTTTTGTGGGGGAAGAATTTCCATCATGAGTTCTGAAAAAAAAACAGTTCCATGAAGGCATCAAATCACAACATTTTCAAATAAAAACGCTCAACACAAACGGGTACATTGGATTTTGTGGAATTTTTGTATAACAGTCTCGATGAGGGCTCATATGTTGCGGGATTGTTTTTCGATTCGAGCATTTGAAGGTCCCACATTCCAGTTCATATTGGACAAATGTTACAATCTGAGATTCAGAGTACTATCCTACTACTGGATCTGAAGTTATCTCGGTAGTAGAGTTGCATCTACATAGCCACCTATCGTAGAGTCTTTATATGTCAAAAGTGGATTATGCGTTTGATGTTCAATGTAGCTCCGCTCCGCGGTTCTCTTGTAGACCAATATTTTCGAAATATAGTATTTTAACTCTAGCCTGTATTTTCATCGTCAGATGCCTTGTTTATGTAAAGTAAAATGAGATTAATATTGTAAAACTGACAAGCTTTCATTCCCGCAATACGAGAAATAAGGGAATATTTTATATACCCAATCATAGAAAACTTCTAAAATCGAAATGTCACCTAATTATCAGAATATAAAAATATTCAATCATCTCCCTCGTAATATTAAGTCATTAAATATCATTAGGTTTAAGAAAGTTGTTCAATAAAATTATTAATAACATAATAATAATAACACTCTTTATAAAAATAAATCACACTGAAGTATTCCCGATTTATTTATTATCTGAATGTTTTTGAACGGCAGCACCTTCGTTCAAAATATGCGGTAGCAAATTTTGTTCACAGCATTCACTTGATATGAAAGAAGTACTGAAGTGAGAATTTCACTTTTTACGAAGAATTTTCAATATGTCATATGTTGAAGTCGATCGAAAAAAAGTTTAGAATAATGTATTTCCATTTTGATTTTAATTTAATGCAGGTACTTGTTGTACCTACTCACTATATTCAACATAAATATTTTACCCATTCAAGGTATATCTACCAAAAAAAATTATTCTTCAAACTCTTTCTTCAAATTAGTTTGAGAAACAGTTTGAATTTTCAAACCTGTTACCATTGTGCAGTTTGATTTGACTTGAATCGTTTGTCAGAAAGATTGACTTGAGTTTGACTCAATTTCAAGTCAAACTCAAGTCAATCTCAAACATTCAAGTCAAACTTGTGCAACTCTAGGTTCAATTGTGCCATTTATTCTTAGCTCACAAAGTGGTGGTCTGGAGTCTGTTGAATGCACAAAGGCGGTCCTAGCCTTAAACTTTGGGGGGGTTAGCGTTATGGGCATCAAGTTTTTTCATGAGACGATTTCGTACCTTGTATGCTTGAAACGCATATTAAGTGTTAGGTGGTTCCATTTTGGGGGGGGGCGGGTTCATGACCCCCTTGACCAGACTCGACATGATTTTAAGCAGACCGCGACACAAATATATAGTAAATATGAAACATATCTCCAACTTTTGCCGGTATTTAGTTGTTGAATCATTTGGCCGGAGGATTGAAATCGTTAGATAATAAAATATTTATGAAGAAGATGAAGTTGATGTTATTTAGAAAATCGAAGGCCGAAGGCAGTATTAAAATCTACATGAGAGCATAAAAAACATTAGGATAGTGGACGTTAAGTAAAAATTTGGAAAAAAGTTGAATTGAGTTCATTTTATCGAAATTCGAAGATGCAAAATCAATAGATTAAGATAAATTTTAAAATCGAATTGATAACTGATTCATACCAGATCAAATATGTAAAAGATAAGAATACTGATACTGGGATTGAATTTGATTATTAAAGACTTGTCATGGTGTTCCCATAAATTGATCCAGATACATTAAAATAGACTGGAACAGATTCAACAGAAGTGAAAACAAGAATTTAAGATAAATGTTTGAAGATTAGTGTAGTTATTAGTTAAGTTTTTTTGAGTTATTGTTGTTTCGTTCAACAAAAATATAATTCAAAATTTTGAACTTCAAAAATTTATTGTTTGATTGTGACTAGAACACAGCCCAAATTTCCAAAATTATTGATTGAAATCATATCAGTACTTTCCACAACGAAAGAAATTAGGATAGATATGTATTCGGTCTGTATTCGGTATTCGAACAGGTCTGCTACGCTGATTGATATCATTTTGACTTCATCTGAGAGTGAGGATCTCATCCATGGAGTGGATACTGTGGGACAGTTGTCCGACCATTCTTTGGTTTATGTTAGGTTGAACTTCGATCGGAAAGTACTAGAGAACCGTACTTTGAAATCCAGATCATTACGTAGAGTGGATCGTGATGTTCTTGACCAATTATTTTCGGTCACTCCGTTTGACAGTTTACTTTATGTTGAGGATGTCAATCTGAAGGAAGCAACATTCACCAAACTTCTATGTGATCTTTACGATCACATCGCACCAGAGAAGTTGATAACCATAAACAATAAATGTAAGCCATGGTTCACTGAGGCTATCAGACTGATGAAAAGGCAGAAGGACAAAGCTTATAAAAAATTCAGGAGGACTAGTTCCCCTCAGGACTGGCAGTTCTACAAGCAGATGAGAAATGCTACTACCAATGCAATAAATGCAGAAAAAAGATCGTACCTCAGCTGCTCCACAATAAAATCCGGTATGAAACATGTTTGGAGGCAATTGAACGAGGTGGGAGTATATAGCAAAAAGACGAGTTCAGCAGCCTTGCCCGAAGCTTTGAATGACCCTACCTCTATCAACAACTTTTTCCTACAATTTCAGAGACTGGGGACTCCTGATCGAGATTTGTTGAACTTTTATTCTACCATGCCCTTGAGACTTGTTCAGGAGGAACTTACTTTCACCCTTGTTGGTGAGGAGGAGGTAATCTCTATAATTTCATCAATGAAATCAAATGCTGTTGGATCAGATCGAGTGAGTATGGAAATGATAAAATTGTGCTGTCCTCGAGTTGTGCCGTTCCTACTCAATATTTTTAATTCGTGTTTACTGAAATCAGTGTTTCCTGACTCTTGGAAAATAGCCCGAGTGATGCCTTTGCCTAAGAAAACTGAAATACACAATCTGAATGATCTCCGCCCTGTAGCTATTTTGCCCACTTGCTCTAAGATTTTCGAAAAAATAATTGCTTCTCAAATAAGGGCACATTTGGAGAAATACAACATTCTACCTCAGCGGCAGTCGGGATTTCGCAAGGGTTATAGCTGTGGTACTACACTCCTGGATGTGGTTGATGAGATCTTACGCGCAATTGATTCAGGTAAAACGTGCATTCTTGTTCTGTTGGATTATTCGAAGGCGTTCGATCAAATTGATCACGTTCTCTTATTGGCAATTCTTGGGCATATTGGGTTTGCACCTTCGGCGGTTGAGCTCATTCGCAGCTATTTGATTGGTCGTACTCAATACGTCGAAACAGATAAGGGTTCTTCGACGCCGGAACCAGTTCATTGCGGTGTACCGCAGGGGTCCGTGCTTGGTCCCCTGCTCTTTTGCATTTATACATTCTTCCTCACGAACGGCTTGAAATACTGTATCGATTTCCGTTATGCAGATGACACCCAGATACTCCATACTTTTTTGTCATCAGAGGTGGAAAGCGCATGTGAGAAAGTGAATGATGATCTGAGAGCTCTCGCTTGCTTTTCTCGTCGGCATCACTTGAATTTGAACTCGTCTAAAACCAAGATGATTGTATTTGGCAGACATAAGGAACAGGTTCAATCGCGACTGAGTATTGTATTGGATGATGTTAAGCTGACTTGCGTCAGCTCTGCGAGGAACTTAGGACTTTTGATGGACTCAGAATTGAGATTTAAGGAACATGTAATAATGTGCATTCAAAGGGCTTATGCAAACCTAAAAAGATTATACCCTCACAGGCATTATCTGACAACAAAATTAAAAATTTTGCTGACGGAGTCTCTGGTTCTTAGTCATTTCAACTTTTGCGACGCAGTTTATGGTCCTTGTTTAACCAGAGAGTACAGTAAGAAGATACAGAAGGTACAGAGATCATGCCTGAGGTTTATATATGGGATCCGGAAGTTCAAACCAGTCATTCACAAACTCAAGGACTGTAACTGGATAGATATGGAAAGGCGTAGGAGGCTCCACTCGATGATTCTTTTTCACTCGATCATTCTTTATAAAACTCCACCATATCTTTTCAATAAAATTAAATTGCGCTCGGATGTTCATACTTTGAATCTCAGACACCGTGGTCTCCTCTCCGCGCCCACCCATTCTACAACCACTTTTACTAGGTCGTTCACGTTCAATATTGTTTCTCTCTATAATGGTTTGCCTCTTCCTCTGAAATCCCTTAGTTTATATAAATTCAAAAAGTCATACACACAATTTTTGTTGACAGGTTCACTTTAGGCTTAGGTCCTAAGCTATGTGGACGCAGGCTTGATCTCCGATGGTTTTTTTTTTTTCTCTTCAAGTTTTCTATTTAAGTTCACTAAATGTACGAAAGAAAATTTTTTTTTTTTTTTTTTTTTCTCAATGTATCCAACTATATGCTCAGTGCTGGAATCTTTTTTTTGTTCTTGGTGAACTTTTGGGAGCTTACATATAAACAGTCTTACTGTCGTAAGTCTCCTTTTTGCAGATAAAATTATAGGATATATAGAAGTATGTTTTTTGATTGATTGGTTATTTCTGTTGTATATTATCTGCAAATAAAGTTTATTATTATTATTATTATTATTATTATTCCACGGATTTCAATGACTGTAAAAAATTACAGTATAAAAAAGAGAAAAACCACCAGCTCCAATCCCGAACATCGGCATTCAAATTATCAGAGGGAATAGATGAGAAGAGAGCCCCGGGTTCATCTACGACGAAGCCATTTTCTTCGCCGCAAGCAGAGAAAACCGTTATGCCCGCACGGAGGCAGGAACATTTGGCAAGATGTTCGTCAGGACGCGGCAGGAAGGAGCCGAATGCAGTAACAGCAATAGTCCTGTTGATTTCCCCTGAGCTCGCCATCCACAATTCCTTTCGTGTCTGCACTTAGTTCTCCTACCTAGAGCCATTCGCCTCTTTCTCCTTCACCTTTCTCGACCAGAAACGATGCCACCACCCAGTCAATTTCAAGTTTATCGGTCACATTCGGGGGCCAAATGAGATTTTTCAACGGCCTCAATTCCGGTCTTAAGTGTTATTGCCGTTTTCTCCCTTTGGATGCGTTTGCCGCTAAACGTGTTTTGCTGTTTATGTGTGCCGATATTGAAAAAAGGTAACCCACTCGAAAATTCATCGATACATCAAGAACTCGCCTAAAAAAAGTGTTTCAATTCTAGGATTCAATGAATCGACAATGATGTGCTCCATGATGACCTCGCCATGGCTAACTTCAAATTCAATTTACGGATCACAGGGAAACAGCTGTTTTGGTGTCGATGTTTTTTGAGCTGATGCTTTATCAATTTGATGTCCTGAATTCAAATGTGACATTCAGAGTATTATACACTGCGCAAAAAAATTAACGCACATTATGGAAATCTCAAATTTATTCTACAACTGAAGGTGTTCAATATGATAATTATTTTTATCAGAATTATGCATGCATATGTTATCCACTTTCAACGTTTTTCGTCAATCCAGATGTTTTTTCCCAGCAGGAATAAAAAAAGATGAGATTATCAGATTTTGAATGTATTAGCTCCATTCTGAAATCAGTTGTTCTCGATCAATTCTAGTGATCAATAGTTTTTCTTTCGTTTGATTTTCTACACTCGATCGCTATGCAACGCGAAACACGCAATTTAACCCAAGAGGAATGTGTCCAAGCCGTAGTTTTGCGAGAAGAAGGGTGGACATATACAAGAATTGCAGAAAGGTTTGGAGTTTCCCATACAAGTGTGTCCAGAATGTTGCAGCGATTCAGGGAGACAGGTATAAATGTCCGAAGACCAGGACAGGGTAGACCACGGGTAACAACTGCCATTCAAGAACGTTACTTGAGAGTTTCTTCGTTGAGACAACGGTTTGCAACCGCTCGCCTCCTTCAAAATCAGCTTGAGCAAACTCATAGGGTGCAAATTAGCACTCAGACACTAAGAAATCGCCTCAGAGAATATGATTTAAGGCCTCGTGTCGCGGCAAGAGGCCCAGCTCTTACCCCAGCCCACCGAAGGGCGCGTTTGGATTTTGCGAGAGAGCATATCCATTGGGAAGAGGCTAATTGGGAAAGAGTTCTCTTCACAGATGAGTCTAGATTCTGCCTCTACCATTGTGATCGACGTTCCCTTGTATACACACGTCCACATGAAACATATGCTCAGTGCAATTTCCTGAATACTACTGGTTTCGGGGGAGGATCGAATATGATATGGGGTGGAATATCTTTGACTGCTCGCACAGACCTAGTGGTCGTTGATAATGGAGCTATGAATGCTGATAGGTATATAAGGAACATTTTTGAAGAGCATGTAGTGCCATTTGCCCCATACATTTGTGAAAATTTCATTGTTATGGACGATAATGCCAGACCCCAACGTGCGCGCATCGTTCAGGAGTACCTTGAAGAGGTTGAAGTCTCTCGAATGGAATGGCCAGCAAGAAGTCCAGATCTCAATTTGATTGAGCAGGTTTGGGACAACCTCAATAGAAGGCTGAGAAGTTCAGAAAAGCATCCAGCTACTCTTAATGACTTAGGAATCCAACTCAGAGAAATCTGGGAAGGATTAGATCAGAACATTTTAAGATCACTCATTTTGAGTATGAACCGTCGTTGCCGAGCTGTAATTAACTCAAGGAGTGGAAATACCAAGTATTAAATCACTTATCAGCATTCCAGTATTTTGAAAATTGTTTATTTCTCTTCTTTCACATAAGATTCGGTGAAATCCTGAATTTTTCTTCCATTTAATGTGTCTTGTTTTGTTCAAAACCTTTCCGAGAGAACATAAAAAATAAGTTATAACTTCAATGTAGAGTTAACTTTCATTAAAATTGAGATTTTCAGAATGTTCGTATATTTTTTGCGCATTGTAGATTCATCTAGAATTTACTCAATTACTGACTGACAGAATAAAACCATTGTACCTACATTAATGAATAAATAATAATTTTAGAACTCACATAAATGAATATATTGAATGAAACCCACATTGGTAGATGAGTTGATGTATCTAAAAAAGTGACCTGAAAGAGAAAAACGGAAGGCATGTACAGGTTTAGCAACTCAAATATGGTTAAAATCAGCTCCAAAATCCAAGGCACAAAAAACAAAATTTTAATTGATGATTTGCATATGCATTTCACCGAAGAGTAAGAAAGAAGACATTATGAATTCACCTCTTGAGATTGCGACCTCTGTGAATATTACTAGTGTTCTCAAATGTAAGTAAGTAAAATAAATATACAAGTTATAAGTTTGTAAATTCAGTAAATCAATGAACATTAACACACTGATGAGGAATATTTGTTTTAAAAGATAGAAAAATTCCGAAACGTACGTCTGTCTTTATGTTCATTTAGTTATTTGATATATCAGCTGTTTACTCAATTGTACAGTTTTGTATAATTCAGTATTCTTTTGGTTGTTTTTAATATTTTGTCATTTGGAATTGTATTTATAGACTAAAAGGTATTTGAATTCAAATTATACGTTGGCGCTGGGAAGATTGAATGTGGGTATATTGTCCCATATGCGGGAGAGATGAGAATCCACTCGAGATATTTCGACAGGTTTTCATTCTGAAGGAAGTATTCAACTTAGGTGTAACACAGAATAACAGACATAGAAAAACCATATAAAATATGCAGTGGAAAAAAAATATCAGCAATAGTAGGGTTTAACCACTAAAAAATAAACAGCCAAATGAATCAAAGTACGAAACTGAGAACATCTACACATGCTTTTTGTTGTTGGAAGTTGATAATTTTTTTGTATTGCTCTATCTCAAAACAATATTATTTATCACCTCTTGACCTATCAGATGATTGTTGTACCTAATTCATAATTTTGAAGTACGATAGCTATTTTCATATTCATAATATAATACATTTAGCAAGTGATTTTCCATATTATACCAAACATTATAAAAACTACAACCCTGTAAAAAGTGTAATTAGGATGTCATTATGTTACGAATAGGGATTCACGGATTGACTTGATATTCAAGCTACTTGATTTGACTTGGGATCAACTCAAGTTGAAGTCAAGTAGTTTTTCAAGGTCAAGTCAAGTATTTATTTATCAATTACTTGACTTGACATTGATAAACTACTCCACTTGACATTGAAAAACTACTACTTGAATTGAACTTGAGTTGATTTCAAGTCAAGCTAAGTCAACTAGCTTGAATATCAAATCAAGCTGTGAACTCCTAGTTAAGAAAGACCTTGATATAAACTACGAAGAAACACAAATTGGTCAATTTTAAATATGTATCTAAAATTCCTATGAAACACAGGTATACACAGAAACAAAATACAAAAAAATAGTCAGAAAGCTAACAGCCAAATAGATGCCCCGAACCAAAAAAAAAAAAATCAGTAGGTTAGGTTTAGTGAGGTAAGTCCTGTTTTTCCAACACGAAGTACCATATTGTTCGAGTCTTCATGAATTATATCGTCCATGAAGATTCCCCCTGTTCAATCCGAAAAATTGACAGAGTTGAGATTTCAAATTATCTGCACATTCATATTGTGCCTCCGCCTGAACTCAAGCGACGAGCCGCTAGAGATCTAAGTACCATAAGTCCATAATTTTGACTGCATATATCAACTTCATAAAAACGCGAATGAAACGAACTACCACCCACAGTTTAATCGAAAAAGAGACATCGTCTCGCAATTTTTCTGGAACGATGCGACAGTTCAACGTTGTTTACTCGCCGTAGCGTTGCAGTCCAGAACCCCTGCCTGCATAATTGACGAGTCGGTCAAGCAAGGGTCGGCCATATATCCTGAAATTGTGTATGTGTGTGCGTTGATAACTCGATAGAACTAAATATGATGCTCTTCCGTGACGAGGCGCGACCCGCGTGACATGTCACCGGGGCTGGTAATTTACAATGGTAATCAGGGCAGCGCCGGACGATGATTAAGTGTATGAATATCAGATTGGCTGCAAAATTGCCTATTTGCATCCCGTCGCACAAACGCCGATGAGCGGAGTAATCTTTGGGAACGTTTGCGGTTCTGGCCGCTGTTGTGTAGTCGCGTAGGAAATGCATGGATTAAACTTGAAATAGGGGATTATTCCCTGTCTGTGACTGGTTGCCGGCCGGACTATGGCTGCTCTATTCTTATTTATTAAATTCCGAACGTGGGTGTTACGTGGGGATTTCGGCCTAGACAAATCTTTTCATCCTACATTTACGTATTTATGTGTCGTGTCGGTTCCTCTTCATCATTTCCTGGATTCCGGGAGTTGATAATCATCTATGCAATAAAGATAAAATGACAAATCAAGATGTTTTCAGTAAAAGAACCATAGTGTTACTTATCAAATGAATGTCCTAGAAATTGAAGCAGGATTTTTTAGGGTGCAGCTTGCCGCTTCACTGTGGTGGAAAAGGATGTACATAGGCCTGAACAAGGCCGTTCCTAGAAAAAAATGTAAGGGGAAGAGGGTGCAAAATGACACATTTTTAGACCGTTTTCAACTATTAGATTCCAAAAAACTATGTTTTGACTCTGGAGTTTTCACTAAAAATACAAGGAGATTCATCGCGATGGCCTATAAGGAGTTTATGGCAATGTGATATTATCACAATTTTGGGCTGAAAATTCAAATGCTAGGGTTTGAGACAACTATCTACCTCCCTAAACTCTTTTGAGATCTCTACAAAACTACCGGTTATGTCGGAAACAAACTACTACTTCTGTATTTCAAATGGCACACCCAGTATATTATTGCATCATTAGATTGCTTTTCTGATCAAAATCTTGGGTGAAAACTCAACGGTACATGAGTTTATTGGATTCTTATGAAGAAAATGGTGGCGTCGAGGACTAAAATTTTATTCAATATTTCTGCAAAAAGTTTTTTTTTCGAAAAAAACTCTTTTGAATTTTCGCGCTTTGGACGAAAAATATACAGGGTGTTTCTCAGAAGATTATTCGGAAGATGATGAACTTCGACTATTCAAATTCATCAACTCAAGATTTCCAAATTCAAACCAATATTTTTAATTATTTCAGTCGATTTTACGTATTAAAAGAGTGAGGTTTACTTGAGCAAACCCTATACTTACCTAAAAAAAATAGGTCATCGAGGAAGAACTCCAAATGAGAAACAACCGTAATTTCTTACTGTGCGGAGTAGTCTGTGACTTCCGGAAACACAGGAAGAAACTAAAATTCGATGTTTCGAGAACTAAATTTGACATGTCAAGAATTGTAGTGAATTATTCGTAATTGAAAATTGTATTGGTTTATGGATTTTTCAACAATCCCAACGAAAAATTAGTTATACTTCATGAAATGTAAAATTTAGTTATCCAAACATCGAATTTTAGTTTCTTTCTTTTTTTTGCGGAAGTCGAAAACTTGAGATTATACGACACAGGAATTTCGGTATTCCTCATTTAATGTTCTTTTTCGATAACTGTTCAAGTATTCATTTTAGGTATAGGGTTTGCCCAAGTAACCTCTACTATTTTTGTACGTAGAATCGACTGAAATACTGAAATGAAAATTAATATAGGTTCTGATTTGAAAACCATGAGTTTTGATGAATCTGAGTTGTCCAAGTTCAAGATCTTCTTATAAACACCATGATCCAAATAGTCTGATAATACTACGTAATTGTGGAATCGAAAATGAAAAAGGTTTTTCGGAAAAAAAAATCTGCAGAAATATTAAAAAAATGAGAGTCCCTGTCGCCACCATTTTTCTCATAAGTATCCATTAATTCATGAACCCTTCAGTTTTTACCCAAGGTATGACATATCCTGAAATTGTCATAAAAAAATCTATCTCATGATGCAATAATATACTGGATATGCGATTTGAAACAAGGAAGTAGAAGTAGGTATGTTTCCGGTATATCCGAGAGTTGTAGAGATCTGAAAATACTTTAAAGAGAAACATCATTGTCTCAAACCCCAACATGCAAATTTTCAGCACAAAATTATAATTAGTCTTCCATAAAACCCTTATAGGTCATCGCGGTGAATTGATGCGAACTAATTCATAAAAGAGTTGAAGTCTATATTAGCAGCCACATCTTGTTCAATTGATGAAATTGATAAATATTTACGTCACTGTGGATCTATAACGATTTTCAATGAGCTCCAACTTACTGAAAGTTCTTTTACAAGATGCTATACAACAAAATACAAACATGGCTATTGAAGGCTATTAGTGTCCTGATACACATGCACTATTCGGATAAGCGAAGTGCGGGGAATCCTTAGTCTATCCGCGATGTGATGATTTGACAAACCCTCATCATTCAAAGCCACTCACTATTCTTGCTCTATTGAACACTGACAATCTATTGCAGGGCATAATAAAAAATTCAATAATTACGTAAACACGCGAAAACGATAAGAACCACTTTTAAAATATTGGTATGTAAAATTGGAGAAAAATATTTTTGTATACAGTCTGGATACGCATGCACTGTAAAAGAAATAAAGATATAGGTAAAGCAATAAATGAAATTCAACTACCTTGGAATATAACTCTCAAATGAAACAAACCTCATAAACGAAGCTCGCGAATAAAGCCAACCGAATATAAGATTATCTATGAGATATTATGAGGAGGAACAAATTTATGTTGGTAGAGGGCGAAGTAAGAATTGAAAAAATCTTTATGAAGCCCATACTCATGTCCTAGAGTCGTGCTGAATAATTGAAAACTAAAAGCATGTTGAGAACATCAGAAATGATAAGAAAGATTAGAAGTGGATAAGAGTGAGAAATGTGGTTATTACAGTAAAATGAGGAGTTCAAACGTCTCATGTTACAACCGACCCCGGTCTAAGCTAATAGTGAACAAGCAATAGCGGAAAGTAACATGACATAGTCCTAACAGTCCTAACGTAAGAAGTGAGAGAATTAGAATTTCAACAAATTAAATACTTAGCATGAACGAAATTATTAAAGAATGGAAAAAAATTCCATAAAGAGAAAAAATCTGGAATATTTCCATGAATAGCTTTATTCTGGTGCATAATTCCCAGCCAAAAGGATGAGCCGAAAGTGAATTGATATCGAATTGAATTTCAATTCAGAAACAGATTGCTAAAAATTGATTTAATTTCCTGATCGACATCATATAGATATAACTGACATCAATTACTGTTGTAGAAGAACGCTCTTGAATTTTTAATATCAGTTACTCGAACGAAAAAAGGATAGGTTGACACGTTAATTAGAAGATTGCAGCCGCAATAATGTTTGTATTGTTTTTATTGTGGTGTAGTATGTCAGGACTGGAATATCCTAGTTTTGGAAGCTATGGACGAAATGAAAAATAATTTACTCATATGAAAAACAATAATACAGGATTCCAGAAAAATATGAAATGAATGAAATATGAGTTTTTTCATGTTGGTGCCTCTTACCATTGGCGCTATTGGTTTGGTACATTTATTATGTGAATTTACAAATTCTATAACCACACCATAAAATAGGATATTCACAATGGTTGAAATATGAAGCAAATACTAACATGATCTCAGGAGCTTTTTGCGATTTTACATTCAAGCGTCATGGAGACAACATTTGTAAATTACCAAAATGTAAACACTGTCATGAACTGTGAAAAGAATAACGAGGGAATTAATCGAAAAACAAAGAAAATAATAACAGGCATCCCTCAAGGAAACCGTAAACACGTGTCTAAGGTTAGCACTTTTCCTTGAGGGATGCCCGTTATTCTTTTCAGTAGTAATATCCCTAGGACATTAATGAAAGACAAGATAATTTTTCGTCATAAAATTATGAGGCATTTTAAATACCCGAGGTTGTTCTCTACTATAGATGATCTATAACCATTGCACCGTGTGCATCTCGGGCTAATTCAAATACTATATTGTTAAACGGCTCAACCATAATTTAGAATCATTATAGAAGTTTTTTGCAAGAATTCGCACAAAATGTTCCACATTCTTTATATTCCGTCCTATCTTTCTTTTTCATATTGAGAGCCCAATCTTTTAGTTTAAACGTCAATTCGTCTAAGCTGCTATGTTCATTCAATTCATATTCTCGGTCGCAGCAGAAATCCATGAATATTCCCCAAATATATTTGGGACTGTATGTTGTATTTCTAGGAATTTTTATTTTATTAGCGCATTTATATTTTGTTGACATTTTTTAGAGGTCATTCATAAAAAACTGCTATGCCTTTCGGACCACCTCTGGAGTGATTTGTAAATTTGCATAAGACTTGAAAAATTTGAGGGAATTTAATAAAAAATACCATACAATTATCTTGAACGGCTTTCAAGATATGTTTTTCAGTTCAAACCATTATTACCATGAAATTACCACAGATAAATGATGGTGGTGTATTTCGAAATCAGAATTTCATGAAAATTATGAATATGATTTAAAAATTGAAAATTCTCATTGAAAAAACAGTATGGTATCGAGTTTCATCATTATCGGACAAGCGTAAAAAGTAAAAATAATTTGAATCTATGCGCTAAGTATTTTCAATTTCATCACAATTTGAATCCAAAAATTTCCAAGAGTTATCGTGCATTATTGACTCACCCTGTATACGCCGAATCTCTACCTCGATCCGATATGTATTCAAAAAAATTAATGGGTAATAAAGTTATATTATTATTATTATTTTATATTTATATTTCTATATGTTCTGATCTGATCAACTAAGGAATTCCGCACGGAGCTCGAAACATATTCCCTATACTACCAAGGTTGAAGTCTGGTTGCTACGCTATTTGTTTTGCTGTAGACGATTTTTATAATTGTCTGCTTGTTCTACGAAATTTGAAATTATGACATTCTCTGATTCATTAGCCGCTGGAAGAACTTTTTTCTTCAGAGTTTTCAACGTTTTGAAAATAAAAAAAAATTTGAAAAAATTGATAGAAGTAATAAACCAATGGTGCTCTTTAGGAGGTGTGAAGGAAACCAATGATTCTACACAGTTCTTGCAGCAAAGATTTATAACTCATAATTCATAAATTGTTGTAAGGGGTTGATTGATTGGGGTTGTCAACAATGTTTTTTGTTCAATTTTTTTTGTATCTAGTGTATATTCCTCTCAAAATTGCACACACAGGTGTCCTCACCTAGGTACATGTGTAGAGTAGATGTGAACTAATATATTGAAATTAAATGTATACTTCTTCTGTTTTTTTCAAGTGATAATAAATTCTATTCTATAATGTTCTATCAGAACTGATGTTTATGGATCCGTATGGAAAGCGACCTATTATATCTTGAGTTTGTTGAATCCGAATCAATCTTTGTAGCCATAGTTCGTACGCTAACGATTGAATCTCCAGATTAATATAAAATAGTGGCTGAATTCTCAATAAGTATTCTGCTTTTATTCCACTAGTTCGGTCCTGACAGAGAAAATCATGATTCTGAACTCGCAGTTGCCTGTATCGTATTATATCTGTTTCAGTAATCTAGTAGCATATGCGTGACATTCATAGTTCTTTTTGATCGTCCTGTGTATTCGATATTAGTCGTATATGCTGATGATAATATTTCAATCCATTGAAGAACAGAAATTAACGAGTAATATTTTTATTTACACTTACTATATTCGATTTTGAAACATGCATTTCTATATGCGTTCGTCACATCAATGTGTTTTCATCAATAATGAAAAAAATAATAGAAACTGGATTGATATTTGATTATTAAAGAAAGAGTCGTTCGAGTTGGCTTAGTGTCTTCACACTGATAATCCGTAGATACCCACTTTTATTTCCAGTATATGTCTGAAGTTGGTGAATAAATTAATTATTGAGCCCTAGAAAATGTCTTATAGAAAAAAAAATATTTCCTTGAAAGAATTGCTTTTGAATTGTAAATGGCGCGTTAATTCAGCATACAAACAGTGACCGTTATACTACATTCTAAGTAGAATGTACTAGTATGTAACGTATTCGTCCACGTACTACATAATTTGATATAAAAAATGAATAATATTATAAAATAATGGAATGTGGTATGAAATAATGAAACTTCTTATATTTCTTAAGAAGGATCAGTTGTAATTGATGAAATGGAATTGTTTTCTTATATTTTGCATTCCATTCTGAGGAATCAACATTAGATTAGAGAATTGAAAAGAATATAATCCAGAACCCCAAGTGACAATAAAATTCGGCAACGTAAAGCGAACGCCGACAAGCCTGATGAATGCAAGTGTTTTTTTTTTAGCATCGATAACTCGTAAACAGCACTATGAGGGGATCAAGCCACATCTGGATATGTTTGAGAATTATGTAGCACCTCTGATGATTTTCGATGTTATTTAAATTTGTCGGTATTCCTTCCTGTTTTTACTGACTGAATTAAATATCATTCGGTCTTTTGAATTTCTACACATGTAATTTTTGTTGATCAAACTTGAAATGCGGCCCGAGGCGACTACTTACCCTGCCTACTCCCTGGCGACGGCCCTGCGAAAGAGTACGAAATTCTTTCATTTACTTCCTACATTGAAATGGACGGTGGCATATGGAACATCTCCTGTATAACAGTAGAAGTCACAAATAAATCGAATATCTTCTGGTAACGCTAGTAGTTACTATTTTGAAAAGCAAAAATCCTTCATATCTCCAAAACGGACGGTATATGATGAGACTGAGGCATGGATATGAAATCACATACTGTTGAGCTTTTAAAGAAGTCAGTAAAATCAACAAGTCATACTCTAAACACTCTATTAAAAACCCAATATGTATAATGAAAACAATCTTGGTTTGGCGGTAAACGACTCCACTGCATATTCAAACCGCAACACTATACATCAACCCTTCACGCAAATTTTTATCCCTGCTGATTTACGCCACTGAGCACCTCGGCTCATTTCGAAAAACGGCCTGATTTACGGTCCGGCGTTCCTGCGGGCCCTCGAGATGGCCAGGGCCTTCTATTAGGCCCCATTTGAAATGCAGATGAACGGTCGGCAAACGCCCGTATAAGATGTGTACAAATAGTCTTGCCTGCATGATTTGTGCGACCGCCGTCGGACCAGAGGCCCTCCCTTGGCCACCCTCTCCCCCTCCGGTCGGTCTTGACCGCCGGAAGTCCGAGCATCGCATCCTCCGAGGGAAATTGCGAAAATCTGTACAGTCCGATCCGTTATTAATGAGCGGGATGAATTATTCGGCGGGTAATTAAAAGTGCTTAGGTCCAAGGTGGAGAGGGTGCGACGAGGTGATGAAATTTTGGTAATTTTGCGGGGTTGATGCAGGAAGATTCGGTCTCGACGGAAATTGAAGTGGGTGGGATGAAAGGTTGTATCGACGGACGGTGTTCACAGAAGGATTATTTGGATCTTAGCGTCAAACGTAAATATCGTAATAACTTCGACAATGTTTTCCTCTTTTCTATGCACCAATATTGTAATGAATCGGAAATCAGGAAAAAATTCGAAATGTTATGACATCAGCTCAGGACCACCACCAGGACCGGCAAACCGGATATTTTGCCTGGGCGCCAAATTGTAGGCGCTCAATAAGTGTATTCTGAAATAAAAAATGTTGTTGAAGCATTGAATTATAATTCAGTTCATCCAGTTGCTAATTCATTTTGTTTATTTTAGCTGCAAGAATCTGAATTACTGGCTGTTCTTAAGCAGATGAAAAACAAAAATTCTTCGGGACACGATGGATTGCTCATGAATATGATTAAGCAGCACATTATGAGTATTCTCGAACCTCTTTGCTTCATAATAAATAGTACTTTTGAGGAGGGAAATTTTCCTGATGCACTTAAGATATCGTTAATCAAACCATATCACAAAAAAGTAAATGTAGATGATTTTTCGAATTAGAGACCCATCAGTTTGATTTCATCGTTTGCAAAAATTTTCGAAAAAATTTTGTCGAATCGCCTTCCGAAGTTGTTTTGTGAATTTAATGTTTTATCTACCAAACAACATGGTTTTATGCAGGGAAGGGGTACGGAAACGGCGATACTTGAATTCTTACAGCATATTATAGTTTCTTTTGAAAAAGGTGAAATACCAGCAGGTCTTTTCGTGGATATCTGCAAAGCCTTTGACACTGTTGATCATACTATTCTTTTATCAAAGCTCGAAAGATATGGTATCAGAGGGGTTGCATTTAAACTGATTCAGAACTATCTGAATAATAGGAAACTGATGGTTGTAATAAACAACGGTAATAAAAATTTCATTTCATCTGAGAGAGTGGTAATCATGGGTGTATCGCAGGGAACAATAATGGGTCCACTTCTTTTTACAGTTTAAATCAATGATCTTCCTAATGTATTTCAATCTTACAAGACAATTGAGCATCCTAGGCGTGAAAAAACAGTAAGAGAAACCATGGATACAATCCTATATGCCGATCACACGAATGTTTTGATTTCTTGCCCAAGTATCCTCAAAGTTGAGAACAACCTTTTGGTTGCTATGTCAGAGATCGAGAACTGGTGTACAAATAAATATTCGATCTAACCTGACTTATCCAGATAACATCTTGTTAAATAGTGATGAAATTCATGTTAGCTCACAGACTAAATTATTAGGAGTTACAATAGACAAACATCTGAATTAGGAAATGCACTGTAACTCCGTCATAAGTAGGCTTAATTCAGTAATCTAAGTATATATAAAACCGCTTGCACATATACGTCAAACTTTAAACGTAAAATCACAGCCCAAACGGGACCATCTAGAGCAAAAATGACAAGAATAAGACCCCCCTCAAAATCGTCTGGAGATCCCGGGAAAAATCCCAAACCTTCGATTCTCCTCGCGGTTTTCGAGTATACGGGGTGTTTCGGAACATTTTGACATTTCAAGTCCCATATTTCTGTGGTATCTGTGGACAATTTGACTGTCAGTGTCATGTTAATAATAAATATTCCATTTCGATATATGAAAGTTCTTGAAAAAGTTTGCAGTTTCCAAAATTGTTATTCAATATTTAAATAAATGCCGACAGATAAAATGCAAAGTCTTCGGCGAATCGAAAATTCGATAGATATTTGTCAAAATTTGGAAATGAATATTGATATCATCGAATGCATTTTCAGTTCAGGTTCGTTTGAAGGGTTTGTATAATTATTGATTCAATTGGATGAATGTTACTTTATTTCAGGAATTTTTCGTTTATTTTCCACAAACTATAAAACTACATTCTCTTTCGTGAGAATTTGAATCTATTGCGACAGAAGATGGAACTACAAAAGAGAACAGAAGTTTCATCTGATCATGTATTAAACAGATAGAAAAACTCCTTATAGATAATTCACAATTGGCTTTATTACTGGAAAAAGAGCCAAGTTAGTCAGATGACATTCAAAAATTTCCATGTGTTTTTTGAATATCTGAAATATACACTTTTACGACAGGAGAGTGCAAAAATATAAATGACCCATCCGTTTTTGAAGAATTTGAGTGCAGTGCTGTTGAATTTATAATGAATAAGTCAAGTCGTTGTGAAATCTTCCATACGAATAATTTCAACTATATATTATCTATTATATTATTTGCTGCTCAACTGAAACATGTATTAATAAACCTTGGAAATTAGAGACTCAAACTTTTTACCTGATTTCTCAAAAAGGTTCCACCAAGATAAGAAATTAAAATTTCTTATGAGGTAACATAAGCCATGGGTATTTGAAAGGCAAGTCTATTCATTCTGTCTCTTTTTAGTTTGTTTATTAAAGCTATACTAGGATATACATATAAAAAATCAGTTGAATTACTAGTCAAAATGTTACGACAGAAATAAAATTTAAAGGATCATTCAGTATATGAAGAATTTCAACATGGCAGTTACTTTTGAAATTGGTATCAATTTTCGAGCAATTCAATGTAGGTATAAAATACTTTAAAAAGTAACTATTCATCAAAACTTTCCATTTCATGAATGAATGATTAAACATGTAGATACCTATTTCACTAAAGTTTTCAATCGTTATAGGAATAGTTGCTCTATGGCCAGTTCGAAAATGCTATCCTACTGATTTATTCATTGCTTTTGGTAAAAATTAAATTATTAATTGATTCAGATCCAAAGTTAACATTTGAAAAAAATCAACCCACTAACATGGGTCAATAGTATTGGCTGATACAATTTTAGTACCGAGGCAGTCATTTCAAATACTGAACACATCTTCTGACTGAAGTAAAACTTGAACAATGACCTTTTTTTACTTGCAACTTGAAATGAATTTTGCACTTTTTCAGTGTTCAATAATGAGATAATTATTAAATTGACTCAAGAAATTAACATTATCAGGATTAGCTAATACTGCTAAAGACGTTAATAAACCTATTAATTTCTTATATGGTTCATCATTACAACTCTCTTTTGTTGAATCAAATTTCAATTGAGTTTTCAAAGGAGTGATATTCAGCCCTAAACATTTTTTAGCTTTCCATAAATTCTTTATGATAAAATTATCATTTGAATTTTCTATCAGATATTATATTCATTCAGAATTAACATTAGTTAAAACGAAAAAGTCATCCACGTACAATGCAACAACAGTTAGCAAGTTATTTTTTGATTTTATGTAGATACAATGCTCAATTGTTGATCTTTTTTAACTAATATCTATCAAAATTTTATTTACTATATATATTGCCCTGTTCAATTTACTTCTGAGTAAAACCCAGAGCTACAAGCTTACTCTATAACGTAGCGAACCATCATTCAGATGTCCTCCACTAAATCAGAATTATCTAGTGAAATTTCTATATCATACCATATCTATGATAACTACATCTCGACTGGTATTAATGAAATTGTTACCTGTATCCCTTTGATCATTCACCAGAACCCATAAAAATCATTTTGGTCCCTATACCTTTAAGAAATATACAACAGAAAAGTATGCAAAATTCATCGATACAATAATCAGATTCTAAAAACGCCTTAGTTCTTCAGGAATGTCCAATTGGTCTTTCGATATTATAAATTATTGAAAATAACCTACTATTAACCAAATTTTTAGATTTCAAAAAGTGTCCTTCCTTATATTCTAAATATATACACACTATATAATTGTTGATCATATATTGTATTCCTTAATAAATTATGGAATAGAAGAATAATTTGTTGCTCAACTGAAAAAGTATTGATGAACTTGGAAATGAGGGACTTCTTATAACCTGATTTCTCAAAGATGTCACACCTAAATATGATTGCTTGTAAGGCAACATAAGCCATGGGTTTTTGAAAGGTAGATCTATTCATTCTGCCTCTTTTCAGTTCATTATAGCTATACTGAATATTTCTAAAACAAAATTTCACTGTAGGTCTTTTCATAGATCTTATCGAATGATTATGTAAATTCAATATTTGTCAAAACTGAAAATAAACATTGAATGCAGTTTCTTTATTTCAGGTGGTATTTCTATTGACTGATAATAACTCTCACACTTTGATTATGCATTTTTCCCAAATTTTTTAAAGAAGAAAGAAATTGCCATTTCTAGAGAAATGAGAATTTCAGATTTCAAAATGTCTAATTACTACTTCAAATATATATAGGGTAAATGCACTGGTTCTCGACCAGTTAACAGAAACATCGATTTCGAGCACGATTTTTTCACACATAAACTTATCAAATTTCAATGGTGTTGGTTTTCATCGATTCTTTGGTGAGTTTTAAATGATTTGTCATATAATTTTAAACGTTCTTTCCGCATTTAACCTTTGAAATGTGGAAACATATAGAAAATCTCAATAACCTTCGGTTCTCGACCACGTCGCAGAGTTCTCGACCATTTTTGTGTTAGTTTTCGACCACTAACAATAGTGGCCGCTCCACTTAAAAATTTTATAAAAAACTTAAGAGCGAGATGAGTGATTAGTACTTACTTTCGTACCGTACCATCGACATCACTACCTATCACTCAGATGGGTTTCAGATGAGCTAATCAACACTCGAAACGTAAAAAAAAATTATTTTGCAAAAGTTTCCACTTTCTATAAATATTTCAAAATAGCAACTCATACAACATTATTTGGTTACTTTGCTCTTAATATCTATTTAGAAACAAATGAGTAAATAAAATATAAAACACTGACCACCAGTTGTCGAGAATTAAGTACAATCAAATTGGTTCTCGACCGCGAATAAACAAAAGGTAGAAATAAGTGTTTCAACGTTAATTCGGTGGTCGCAAACTAATATTCAGAAAGTAGATATATAAATGAATCAGGGTATCGAAAAAAAACGAAAATGATCCAACAGAAATATTTCGGTTGACATAAACAATTTTTGAAGTAACATATTGGTTTTCGACCACTTTGGTCGAGAAATAAAAGATACAAATTTTCCAATACCAGTTCGCGACCGCCGAATATTTAACAAAAAAAAATACATTTATCTGCTTCTTGATTGAAATACACTCAAAAATATATCTTATAGTTGATATGGAACAAAATATACACACATAATTCATTTAAAATAAGAAATAATTACTATTTTCTAGTCATATACCACAAAGCACTTTTCTAAGAGAGGACGAGAAAGAACCCTTTTCTATGATAGACGATTATAAACTAATTTTTAGCGCGAAAACTTTGACCTATACCCCTACTATGCAAACTATCTTGGAAGGGTAGAATGGTCGAGAACACGTACCGCGAAAATATTTCGCACTACATGATATATTTTTATTATTATTTTATCTCAAATCACGGAATGGTCGAGAACCAGTGCCGGTCGGCTAACCAGTGCATTTACCCTACACCTTATATAATTGTTCATCAAATATTGTGTATTTCTTTACAAATTAGTTAATAATTTGAAGTTTTAATCTCAATTTTCAGACTTGAATTGGTCCAACATCTCTAGATACTTCTAATTGATATTCGACAAATAAGTATCCTGTATAATTAGCCATACAAACGAAAATAATCCATCTTCTGAAAAGAAAAACAATGTTTACTATATAGAATTAATTTTAATAATGATTCAAAAGTGATGAAATTTTGCAGACTTACTTATTTTGGGTCTTAGATCACGAATCCGCTGTCATAAATTCCTTAATCCAGCTAGGTTTTTTTTTTATTGTGATTTTTTTTTTTTAATTGTGAAATTGGCCTAATGAAGGTGAGGTTATCCACATTAATAGCTAGTTTTCTTGTATTTTATCAACTGATTCTCGTTAGAAATGATTAATTAATCACATTTCAAGCTTTCCCTGACATAAAAATGCCTTTTTTTCGTCAAAATCGATGGTTTTATCGATTGTTTATATATAGCGGCGGCCATCATGTTTAATACGTAACGTTTGTCAGATGCAATGATGCATAGACCTAATATCCTAATACGGATATTAGGTCTATGGTCAGATGCGAAATAATCTGCGACGTTGCCTGTATGCCAGATCTTCTTGATGGGATCGGTTTTTTACTTGGTGGAAATTCATATTAATAGATTGTTTGAGATTATGACGTATTATAAAACTGTATGGAAACTCATAATTTTCGCACAGCTATTCGAGCAGAAAATTCGGCAAATTTATTTTCGAAATGAATAAATGGTAGTTCATCTGGTTTTTTCGATATTGGCATCGGATTCAGTTTAGTCCTCCTGAACATATACAAGGACATTGATGTTGACGAGGAAGCTGTGATTACAAGGTTTTCAAAGGGTTCACAGACCAAATTAGATTTTGTGTTATACTTGCCAATTGTCTTCTTTTTTTTTTCATATGAAACAATAGATTTACTATTTTTTTTTTTAATTTCTACCTGAATGGCTAAAACCGTGATAAGTAAATAAATATATTATAATATAACAAATACATAAGCGTACAAATTTTTTTACCGAAATTTGAGGCTTTATTGTAAAACACTGGTTATACATTTATGATTCGAAATACTGCCCATCGCTGGTCACTATACTTTCTCACATCTTTCGGGCAGCGTACGAATTGAAAAAACTGGTCATCTTTTGAAGCGATCCACGAATCGATCCAAGTTTTTAATTCTTCATAAGATAGGAAGTGCTGGTCAGCCAGGCTGTGTGCTATTGATCGAAACAAGTGATAGTCCGAGGGAGCAACGTCTGGAGAATACGTCGGGTGGGGTAGGAATTCCCATTTCAACTTTTTCAAGTATATCTTGACTTTCGCAACATGGAGTCGAGCATTGTCATGCAGTAAAATCCATTCATCTACTCTCTCGTCGTATTGCGGCGGTTTGTCTCTCAATGCTCGACACAAACGCATTGATTGCGTTCGATAACGATCGCCTGTGATCGTTTCAGTTAACAACTCATAATACACTACGCCGAGCTGTTCCCACCAAATACTGAGCATGACCTTAGAACCGAGAATATTCGGTTTAGCAGTCGACGTGGAAGCAAGGCCGGGATATCCACATGATTTTATGTGCTTGGGATTATCGTAATGAACCCGTTTTTCGTCTCCAGTCCCAATCCGATGCAGAAATTCCTTCCGTCTTTGCCTCGAAAGCAGCTGTTCACAAACAAACAAATTCCGTTCAAACACCTCCCGGCTTCAACTCGTACGGCACCCACTTTTCTTGTTTCTGAATCATTCCTATGACTTTCAGGCGTTTCGAAATGGCTTGTAGTCCTAATGATCCTGTCAATTATTTGAATTTGAGAGCATAATTATGTTTGAACACTACCCTTATTTTTACCGTAGAATTCAACGAAATCACAAAAAAATAGGGTTCTGATTTGAAAATCGAAAGTTATGATCAAATTTTGTTCACAATTTTTGGCACAATATTTGAAACACCCTGTGATGATATTTTTCAAATTCAAGATATGCACGATATTCCAACATCATTCTAGTTTGTGAAAGTGAATTGAGTATACGCATAGGATATTCACAGTGAAAATAATTCACGTGATAGTGACTATGGAAATTCTCTCTTTTTTACGGTTTTTTCTTAATATTTTGAAAACTATGAGAACTAACGCAATAATTTTAGCAGAGAGTAATTGAGAATGGAAATCTTTCTTGTATAACCGGAAGTGCCAGAACTTCTAAAATATTTTAGCTGAATAGGGCATCATGAACAATGTCATATTCTGAATTTTCAGATTTCAAATCGGCCCCGTTCTCCAGAAACGTCTAATAGGCCTTCGAACTTGAAACACCCTGTATAAATATTCATATAAATATCTAAATATAAATATTTTTGAGAGGTTAAGCTCGATATCGGTGTAATCTGGGATTTGGTACCATAGAAAAACTCGAAACCCTTAACGGCGAACCCCCTCAAACTTAAGGCTAGGACCGCCCTTGATTTGTCGTCATGGAAAGTTATTTGCATCAAATATTTTCATGTGAGCAAGGGCGAAATGGTATGTTCTAGGAAAGAAGTCATATAGAATTCTACCCTAGAATCAGCATAGGATACCGAGTGAATCGTCTAAAATCTGCTAACGATACAAGGTTTCCGAAAAAAATATTTTATTTTCTAGAGGGATACCCAGTGAAGGATCTACCGGCATAGTGACGGGGTCCAAGGGGCGGAGCCCCTTCGGCGAGCAGAGCGAGTATACATGTTAAAGGTGGTTAGGAATCAAGTTGATCTAGATTGTCTGAAAGCTATATACTTTGCGAACTTTCAATCTTTGCTCTCGTATGGAATAAATTTTTGGGAAGGTAGTACTCAGGCTAAGCGAGTGTTCATAGCACAGAAACTAGCTATAACGACAATGAATCAGATGGCACATAGATCATCATGTCGCAATATTCTCAAAAAATGTAATATTATGACCACAATAGGTTTATATGTATACAGAATTTTGTTATTTTTTCGTAATCATAGATTTTATTTTCTTAACTGTGTGAATACAAATGCTACCAGGAGGATGTATGAGTACTTTTATCCTCCTCATGAATTGTCAGCTACTGCATATAGTACATTTTATTGCAGCATTGAGATTTATAATTATCTTCCTAGAAGAATAAGGGATATTTCTGATTTTACTTGGTTCAAGAAAACTGTTTCTTCAATTTTAATTGACTGTGAACCATATTCGATATTAGAATTTGAAATGTATTGTAAAAATAAAATTTAGAATATGTTTTTTTTATGGGTAGAATATCTTCTTGTCTATTGTTGTATTCTTTAGTTGATTTTTTTCGCTAATTTTGACCTGTTTTCATTTTGTTATTTATAGCAATTTTGAGAATAAATATCTCTTTATCTATCTATCTAAGTTGCAGAATTTGCAGACAGTTGGTGTGACTGTTACGAAAATTGACAGATTACGGAATTTGAATTTGAATCGTACGTTTCGAATTTTGAAGTTATTTATAATTACGCATTAAATTCGAAAACTATGTCTGACGTAATCGGTTTAATACCACCAGAATCGAGAGCAATTATGAATAAACTGGCAAATCATTTCTTTTCTTCTTCTCTTCTTCGTCAGCCTTCCCTTATCCACTCCTGGATGTAGGCCTCTTTCATGTTCCTCCATGCTGTCCTGTCCTGAGCTATCTGAAACCATCTATTTCCCGCATATTATTTTATATCATTAATCCATCTTCTCTGTGGTCTACCTACACTGCGTTTCGTCGTTCTGTAATGAGTTGATTACAGCACTGTTTTTAGTACTGTAATGAACTCATTACGATACTGAACAGAAAAAATCTGTTAAAAAACAAGACATACTTTTTGACATGAAAATGTTTTCCTACCACTCTTCGTAGTAAAATAATAAAATTGCTAAGATCCAATTCTGTTTGAATCGAATAAGCGCTTTCAACTATAGTTATAAAATTACAAATAGGTTCTGAAATGTACCTAAGTACTACAACGTGTTTTTACTTAAAGGTCATCTTTTTTTTAAACATTCAGGACGTTCTTTGACGAAATCGACAAGACGTCCTAACGACTAAATTTGACAAGGTGATTTCAAGTTTTCAAATAGGATTTCATATGAAATTGTAAAGATGCCTGAGAGTTATAACAGAGGCTCCTTCAAAGATAACTCAGATAAATAAGGTAAAGCAGGGCCACGAAATTTTATTTTGCCGGTGCGCCAAAATGTCTGACGGTGGCCCTGAATTCTGTTCTGTGCCAATGGTCACCCAGACAAATTTGATAACAAATACCGATATAACATATATACTTTCAACTGTATCAGGAGAGAAATTCAATACATTCTCACGAATAAGCAATGTATTAAAAATAGAATTGAAGTATTTTCGTGAGATGAAGTTTGGAGTGTGGAAAAAACAGAATTCAACGAATTAAAAAGTGGATATTTTTAAATTGCAACTTCGACGAATAATTAGTTCGTTTTCTTTGTTTCATATTAATAACTATGCCGAATCTGCTCAGAGATAGGTATGAGATTATTCTTTTAGAATTTGTATTTATTGTCCACTATATTTCTTACATTCGTAGAAGATAAAAAGAAGAACATAAGTACTCATTTTCACGGAAGGAAATTGCATACGATAGAATTAAAGTGTCGTATTTCAACCGATATGGTTGTACAAACTATTCCATGCTTGGGGAGCGACTAATATTAGACGTCGACTTTCAAGAAGCATTGTGACCATCCCCACTTCGCCATTGAAAAGTTGAGTTTATTCGATATCGTATCACATAGATGTTTTGATTGTTGCATTGTTTCACTGAACCTTGAATTTTGTTTCGAAGAGCGTTGAATATCCTATCTTTACGAATGTATTTTCAAAATCTGTATGTTACTAATAATATATTCAATAAATGTATGACCTTGATGTGAGTTTGATTTTAAGAGTGAATTTATCTACTATACGAAGTTTATTTATATGAAAATCTTAACATTCATTTGGAAGGTCTTGGCCGGAAAAGATTTTTAAATGGAAACTGTGATGAATGCTTGAGACCCAGATAGTATTCTTGGTTAATTTTGGGTAAACTTGAAGTAAAAGTGGACTTATGGTAAGAAGGCTTATGAAGGGAATATTTTAGGGAGTTGAGTAGAGCAAATTCTAGAGAAGTTGAGACTGGTGTTTAATTAGGTTTCTTTCTTTCGTAAATAAAATGACAAAAAATTGGTAGTAATCAGAGAAAAAGGAAACATTACATTTTCTAGACTTTGAACCTAGACCTAGACCTAAATATTTGAACAATGAATTTAATAATACTAGAGTTATGAATGGAAAACTGATGACCCTGTTAGGATATATGTTTTAATGAAATTTTTTTCATGAAAAAAGTTCTTCTGAGGCTAAGGTAATTGGACTAAAATCTGGACCACCTGTATGTATGGGTGTGATCGATAATTTTCGAATTGCTTATCTTTTCTCGCATCGGAGCTCAACAAAGATGTATGTGTCATTGATAAGAGCAGATAAAAAACAATAAATTCGAAGCTGTTGTATTGCGCTTTATAGATACTTGTATCCTTCTGTTTCATTTTTTTTTATTGATTTATGACAACTTCTGGGGAAGAAAGATTGTCTATTTCGTTATGAATTTCCAATCGAAATTGTAAGAAAATCTATCTCAAACATAAATAGTGATTTGAAGGTGGGGGATAACTCAACGATAAAATAATTTTCCGAAATATCGAACTCCGAGTGAGAAACGTATTCGATGATTTCCCGACCCGTATTCCGTAGATATTTCCCGTTTCACGGATGTAAATCCATGAGTCGGCTTCTCCTTATTCTTCCGCAAATCAATTTCCCATCTCATGAAACATTCATCATTTGATACACATAGCGACCTTTTCAGGTAAGTTGATATTCATTCGTTGGCGGTAAATCCAATAGCCCTAATTGAAAAAGTCTAATTAAATTCAGCGGTGCACCTGCGCGTGCCTGTATCGAATTGAAACGTGTAAACACGCCCGCACGTGTGTACACAAGCGTGCACTGTTTGTGCCCACCGCCACCGCAACGTCGTTTCTCGTTCGATTGATTGATTGATAGGTAACTTGCTGAATTTTACCCCGTGCTTCTGTTTCATACTTTTTTTCATGGAAATTACAGAATTATTCATGATAATTGGTAAATCAATTTCTGCGAATATCTTTCACGAATAACTACTAACTAAACTAAACTAACTAAATCACTAATATACGCTAATTTAGTAATATGCTTAGAGTTGCACAAGTTTGACTTAAATGTTTGAGATTGACTTGAGTTTGACTTGAAATCGAGTCAAACTCAAGTCAATCTTTCTGACAAATTATTCAAGTCAAATTAAACTGGACAATGACTACAAGTTTGAAAAATTCAAGCTGTTTGTCAAACTAGTTTGAAAAATAATTTTTTCAGTAGATATACCTTGATTGGATAATATATTTATGTTGAATATAGTAAGTGGGTACCAAAAATACCTACATTCATTTTAAACAAAACGAAAATACATTATTTTGAACATTTTTTTCAATCAACTCCAACTTGTCAACTCAACATTTTTCTTACCTCAGTACTTCTTACAAATGAAATGAATGCTGTGAACAAGAAATCTGGCACTAGGGCCCCTTGATAATGAAAATTACAAGTACACTAAAACAGCGTATTTTCAACTTTAAGAATAAAGGAACTGTCGTCTCAAAACTATTTTGGATTCAACGTTTTATGTTGTTACTACCTAAAAATGCTACATGATCCAGAATATGTTGCTTCCTGCGAAAATTCTACTTCATACAATTTTTTGAGGCTACAGATTATTTCTCATAGTTTTTGGAGGGGCTACATGAAAAAAGTTCAGGTTCAGACATTTAGAGTTCTCAAATCCCTAAATCGTAGTATCAATATAATATGCGTAGTTTTTTAACTAAAAGGTCGATATGAAAGTTCCATCATAGATGCTGGTCCATATACACCCCCAGGTATTTGAACTTATTCACAATTTGTATTCTGAACGTATGTCCACCCTTTACAAAAGATAACGATTGAAAAGAGGAAGCCCGCACAGAGGTTGTAGAGAATGGCATAAACATGTTTCATCATAAGAATCAAAAAAATGTATTACTATAGGAAAATACTCCTCCACCTGGTCCTTAAGTATCTCCCATGTTTCAGCCTGGTAAAAAATGGCAGCATCATCATTAGCAAATGCAGTGATCTCACCCTTAGTATCTACGGAGAAGATAGAGTTCAAAAATACAACAAACAGCAGTGGAACCAAAATCGTTCCCTGGGGTACACCACAATCAACAGGAGACGAGGAGCTAAATTGCCGGCCAAATTGAACACAGTGACATTTATTCGATGAATAAGTTACTTTCATACCAATCTATAGAGCTCGATTTCTAATTTCATAATCTTCTAAGGTCTTCAGTAGTTTCTCATGATTCACGGTGTCAAAAGCTTTTGCCAGATCAATGAAGAAATAAAATCAAGAAAGCTCTAATACCTCACATGAAGAAGCATAGGTCACTGTCACAGG
The DNA here is from genome assembly GCF_914767665.1 of Harmonia axyridis. NCBI lineage: Eukaryota > Metazoa > Arthropoda > Insecta > Coleoptera > Coccinellidae > Harmonia > Harmonia axyridis. Next base: position 55,587,717 of record NC_059502.1, on the reverse strand, counting down.
TTTGAACATAATCAAATGGTGTGCTGTTAAAGCTTTGAAGTGTGGGTATAATGATATTTTGAAGGCTTTGAAGAATATTTACTTGGATGAAACAGAAGACAGATAGTAAAAAATATGACAAAAATATATATATATAATCATAAAGAATTGGTCCTCGGTGTGCCCAGGTGGAATAACTCCACCGCACGGGACGCAGGTCTTGGAACTCGAAATCCCAAAGCAGCCAGAAGAGGTGGGCAGTCAGAACTGTTGTGCAGTAGTTTGTATAGGAATCTGAGACACAAAATTCCTCTCCTATCCCGCAGCGAAACAACATTGAATCGACTCAATAATGCACCATGGTCGAATCCTCTTGGTGAATAAACCCCATCCTCCCTCCAAACTAAGAACTTCAAAAATCTTCTCTGTACGGCCTCAAGGTGGTATTGATGGCAAAAATAAATAGGATGCCAAGTAATGCTCCCATACTCCAACTTGCTTCGGATTAGGGAATGAAAGAGACTCAAAAATGTTGAAGTATTAGTGAAATATTTGCCATTTCGAGCAATGAATCCATATGTTCTCGAGGCAGATGAAATAAGTTGGGAGATATGTGGAATGAAAGTGAACTTATGATCAAAAACCACGCCAAGATCTTTCACTTCATCAACACGAAACAGAACTTGATCCCCGACGAAATACTCACATCTCAGCATATCCAACAATACTACACTTTGAAACATTCAAACTCAAAAGATTATCCTCACACCACCTGGCAACACTATCCAGCTCGAGCTGAAGTTCAAGTCTTCCAATGACTGAATTTCATAATATAATTTCAAATCGTCTGCAAACATCAGATGTGGCAATTCAAGATCATCCATCAAATCATTAACAAACAAAATGAATAGAAGTGGCCCAAGATTAGAGCCCTGAGGAATCCCAGAAGTGGGTATAAACTCAGATGACCGTACACCCTCCAACTGAACGAATTGACGACGATCAACCAGGTATGAACGGAACAGTTTGACAAGGCTCTTGGAAAAGCTAAAGTTGTTGCGCAATTTCGATATAAGAAGATCATGCGCAACCTTGTCAAAAGCCTTCTGAAAGTCTGTGTATATTGTATCAACTTGACCACCGGAATCGAGCACTTCGCAAATATGCTGGGAAAATACCGTCAACTTGCTTGCGAAAGATCTCCTTGCCATGAACCCATGCTGCTCAATCTTAATATGACTCCTTATGGCAGAATAAACATTATTGTAGACAATAATTTCAAATAATTTGGAGAAGTTAGACAAAATAGAAATTGGTCTGTATAGTTATCAACAACGAAAGGATCCCTCTTCTTCAAGACTGGTACATTTAATATAGGACACCACAGTAAGAACAAGAAGACTCGAACAAGGGATTAAGAGCCTACAAGTTCTTCGACTGTTGATAGATAAATCTCAGTTCTTAATTCTGTGCACCCACATGATGAGCGGAACACACACATGGGATATAAAACAAAAAAGTCCTCGGCGCGTTATTTCAACATCATTACATCCCCATAGCAAGCCCTAAGCCCTTAAAAGCAGGGAGCATCTTCGATAAAACGCTTTTTGTGCTTACAACGGAGCAAGACTTAGACAGACGTGAATGTTGAGAACTCACAGCCACGAACATATCCGCTTTAACAGCATCAAAAGACAAACACGAAACTGAAAACTGCCTAGACGTACATACGTCTGCACAGCTCAATGGTAACAAGTTTCATTTTGCGGGCGCGCTCAGGGAATTTCCATCTGGTTATTACTACAACTTCACCGACGTAATCTGTAGCGCCTGTCAGGCTAGGGATGGGGTGGGGGTTGTTGCGCCGGAGAAAGGGTTGAACAGCGGAGAACTGTATAACTCTGCGTTATGATTGCCAACGTTAATATTTAATCGAGTAATTAATGCAAGAAATTACCTATTATGTGTATGATTCGAGTTGCTCTAATAATTGTGAAATATGACCGGGCCTAAACCACCCCCTCTCTGTCTCTCTCTCTCTCTCACTTCGAAATACAAATTTCACCCTTTCGGTTTCCGACGGAATTTTACTACCCTGCCGACTTTTGTATTCATATATAATCGTTACGTTTAATATCTTTGGCGGAAATTGCTTCTAACGAATCGCGAACTTAATTAAAATTACGAAACTCTGAATGGTGAAGGTTTGCATGGAATGGTACACTGTTGCTCGATTCGTTTCTGGTTCGTTGTTTCCAATGATTAATCTCGGCGATGATTGGAACGAATATGTTATTTTTTGGGAATTCGTAGACGAAATAAAAGCAATAAATATCATGAACTACAACATTTAATGTTGGATAGTTTCAGCACTAGCTTCGAATATTTCATGTATTCAGTCTTCAACTCATGAAAATTCATTTATATGGTTTGAGATAATCTTTATGAAGGTAAGAAGATCCAAAATCCAGTCAGTTCATCATAGAATAAGAACTTTTACTTGAAACAAAAACTCTTTTTTATTCTATTTGATTTTTGTAATTCTAGAGTTTTTACTCATCGACAGTGGCGTAACCTAACTACGTTTGGCGGGTAATTGATGGCAAGCCATGAAAAGTAATAAATGTGTTTTTTTATTTTTTTTTACAAACATTGTGAAATTCATAAGATCTGGAGATTTATATTAACGATCATTATAATTAATTGTTTACTGGAAAACTTTTCTAGTTACGGTTGTCATGCTGAATTAATTTTGACACATATGAAGTATAATAGTTGATAGTTATCATTGCTAGCTATACTTTTTCCTCCGGTAGAGGAAAAGTGAAAATTTTAGATGATATTGTCTTTAATGTTATTGTACGTTTGAAAATTCGACTTAATGAGTCAACATAGTAACCTTCAAAAGTGATGCATGTACTCTAACGCGCATCTAAGCCCGGGCGCACATTAGAACGCACAACGCAATCCAATGCTAGATAGTAGATGCCGACTCGAGTAGAAAACTAGTAAACAGCGTGTTCGCATCTTTAAGGGACAGTTTCGCTATTCACTGTATTGGGGCTCAGTGGTTGTAGATCAATCAGTTTAAGTTTATGACCTGAAGCAGGTCTCACATCAATTCATTTGTTTTACTTGCGTTCTTGTCTTGAAATGTTCAATACCTCGATATGCTTTTTGCTTTCGGATCTGATTAGATGCCGAACTGAAAAATGTATTACTATATATATGTAGATCAGAAAAAAGTGCGTACCTACCTCAAAAGAAAAATATTCTTGGAGAATTGTTTGGTGAAACGTTCACCAACTTTTTTTTTGTTTAAATCAAGAGGAATTCAAAGAAGTGCTTATAATTTTCAAGAATATCAGCCTATGTATGTTCCCTAAATTTTCGCCTCAAGATTTGATTATGATTATCCTGTATTGATATTCACTTTTCCGTATTGTAAAGAAAATTATGAATCCACCGCTATTTCTCCCAACTTCATGATTTGAACTACTACAGCTTTGAGCATCGTTGGTGATTATTCGATTATTTTGCATTTAAAGTCATTATACCGCCTTTTAATTGTTGTTGTCGATGCATCAGAGTCCAAATAATAATTCCAAAAAGGAAAATAGCAGAAGAAGCTACTGTATAGCGAAACTATCGTTATATCAAATAATTAAAAGTGAAACAAAAAAACTTGGAAATAGATTAGCTTGGGACTTGGCAAAAATTCTTGAATGGGGATCATTAACTTAGTAGATTTCAATGCAAACAAAACACAAGTATGTCTTTTTTCTAGAAAGGCCGATCTCACTATGCCCAACATAAGCTTATCAGGAATAATCATACCTTTGAAGTCATCCATCTCGATGGTATTACTATCGGCAATAACCTTTCTTGAGAATGTCACGTGAGATCAATTGCTGAAAGTGCATCCTAAAAACTTGGTTTTCTGTTTTGTGCCAGGAGCTGTTCCACTTCCAGTCAGCTACTCATTCATAAGGCACAGAAATGACCTGTCCTGGAATAGTGTTCCCATATTCGGAGTGCGGCACCTAAACATGTTCTGAAATTGTTGAATTCTGTCCAAAAACGGAAATTCGTCTCGTCGGTGATGCCTCGCTGACTAACTTGCTCACTACTCTGGATAATCGAAGAAAAGTAAGCGATCTGTCTCAATTTTATAGATATTTCCATGGGCGATGCTCTTCTGAAACAACAATCGTTCCTCCTTTGGCGGTCTCTTCGAGATTGACCTGTCAAGCTTAGTTTTCACATCCTTTTGTGGTCACTTTGGAGACCTGACGAACATCTCTTTTGAAAGGCTCGTTCATCCAACGAACAGCGAGGCTTTGGAACACATTGCCTAGGGAAGTGTTCTCCGAAGCATATATAACCTTCAGAAATTCAAACCAATTCCTACCTTCTTTTCCTTGGTTTTCACGATGTTCTCTGAACATTATAGGATATCTCCTTTCATGGGAACCAGACAAAAAAAAACTGTCATTTGATTCCTACTTATCAAGCCATTGTTTCCTTTCAATTTTTCCCATCAAGAACAGAACAGAACTTATTGTTATCAGTTTTTGGAACAACAATAAATATAGCATCACTCAACTTCAGCTAGATCCAGTTTCAATTTTATTTTGGGAAAATTTGATGTATCTGTTGAAGCTTGGTTCTAACGGGAAAAAAGTGGTATGGCACTGGCGGCTCCACCACCGGTTTGAGTTACCTGGTATATGATCAATAGGTTTGAACTGGATAACGAAATTAATTTTCCTCATTACCGCAGCATTGGAGGGATTCAAGGACAAATAGGTACTATTCGAAAAACCGATCCATCAGAGACATTATATGCTTGATTGAAAGTGTCAGATCGACTGATGCATCCATCCCAAATAATAAATCTAGATGAGTTCCTCACACTTCTAAGCAACATAATCGTCGAAGAGAAGATAGATTTTAATGACCCAAGGGTTCTGAAGAGAAAAAAAAATGAGGTCCTCCATTCTCCTACTAGAGTTTTATTTTATGTATTTGAAATTTCAAAATCGAAGTTTGAACCATGTAGGTACTTACTTCGATTCTGGCTAAAATTTATATTTCATTTGAATTCTGTATCGGTTCTGTTCAGATAACTTTTTATGTTTTCCAATTCTTATTTGGAATATTGTTCCTGTGTTACTGATTGATATACACAAACTTCTTGGCATAGCTAACTTGTGGTTTCTTTCTTCCTTGTTTCTATATATTTCACCGTCATTTATATTTAATTGAACACCTTCATAATGAATGGAAATAATGTGTTTCTTTTCTTCTGAAGCATCAGTTCCAGGTAAACTAATCATATTGTTCGATTCAATTTCGATACGTATCATATTCATGTAAAAAAGGTATATAAGTACTGCTAATTGTAATTGAATTCATTGTTAAAATTCTTAATTTGCATCGATCGATAACCCATCCTCAAGGATGTATACTTATTGCTTTATTATTATATAACTTAATTGTAATTTATTGTGAAAGTTTGCAATGTCTCAAATCAGTATTTCATTTTTAAACGACGCCAGACAGAGAGCGAAAATTCGAACAATTCTGAAGAGCGCCACCTTACAGAATTCTGGTTAAGCAAAACACCAAAGCAATTGGTGGACCATCTCAAAAAGTCTGAAACAAAATCGAATCCATCTTCACCTTAAGGCTCATTTTCACGGTGATAGTACTATCGCAATAGTTGTTATCTCCTTGAATATGAGCCTTTAATACAAGGAAAATTGTAGTGATGTAACAAATAATCTTCAAAGGTTTCTTTGAAAATACCTACCATGGCTACTAGCTCTGCATAACAAAATTTCGTCATCTAGGCCTGAAAAAATCATTTCGTAGGTATAATTCGATTTATCAGCAACTTAAAAAGTAAAATATTGTCGATTTGTACAGGAAAATTATAAATGATGCTGAGAATTTTGCTTCATTAAAGGACTTCCACCATTTGCTATCTTCTAAAGGACCTGTAGGAATGTAAAAGGATACTGCAATCATCCCGGAAGACCTTAAAGCTTAGACTGTAATAACACTTAAAACTAATGACCCATTCTCCGAACGCAGCCACTCATCGCACGCCGTAACAATAACGATTATCGGAACGTAATCCGCTGTAAAATTGACTAGAAAATCGCGCGTCCCACCCCTGATGTTGTCCGATCCACTCCAGCCCGACAACGGGGCCAACCCTTTCGCATCAGGGAAACATAGAAAGAACGAAGGCTTATGCCCCTATCCCAATGGATCCCAACCCTCGCGATTTACATTGGCATAAACATGTAAACACTAATGCACCACTCCAATGAATATGCTCCTATCTCCTTCCCTCTTCTTCCCATCCCCTCTTCGCTACGTAGCGAGGTGATTGCTTTCCCAGTTTTTCTGACGGGGGTTGGGGAGTTTTTGAAATTTGGATGAGGTAGTTTTTTTTCAATTTTTATAGTTTTGGTTGATTTTATTTCAAGCGTGCTACATAAAAAATTATTTTGATAATTTCATTTGGTTTCTTTTCTTGTTCTCTAACTGACAAAGAAACTTCAACACTCAGAAGGGGCTGTTCAAATTTTAATTTTTTTTGGTGAAACATAGATAGTATAGCAAGGAGTAAATGATTGAAATTTGGAGAAAAAAACGAAGGGTTTAATTTTTTTTTTAATAAATTTGTTAATAATGTGTTTGTCCACCGCGATTATCTATACACTCCCCAACACGTCTCGGCATTGATGCAATAAGATTTCTTCTTGAAGGATACTATCCCAAGCTACTTGTACTTCATGTCTCAGAGTTCGTAGGGGCTGGGGTAGATTTCCAAGTCTTTCACCGTTTGTTAATCAGTTATCAGAGCGATAAGAACAAGATATTGCTCGAATGAAGACATGCAGTCAAAATGAAGACATGCAGTCAAATGCGAATGCATTCATATTTTCTTGTCGTATGAATGCACAGACAATTTTGAAATAATTTGCTTATGATTGCCTGATGGTTTCCTCGTTCGTAATTTCATTTTGATGAATAGTTATGTGTATATTGAGACGTTCCGAGTCGAGAGGTGTCACAAATACCCCAGTAGGGGGTAATATATTTCTCAACTGAACAGAAAGATGGCTACAAAATCACGAAATATTAGTTTATTTAGGTAGAAGGCTAAAAGTGAGCAAATTAGTACCTCAAACTTCTTTGAATCGTTAAATATCGGATGAAATCGAATAATGACTATAGATCTTAAATAACACAATGAAACCAGTGGCACGTCGCTTGAGCTCAAACGAAGACAATGTAAATGTGCAAGTAGCACGAATTCTTCAAACCATCAGTCTCAACTCAAGAAGATGATAATCAATATTTCATTATTTTATTGGACAATTATTGCGGGAATGACAAATTGTTGTCATACAACTGACATGGTACTTTATCACCTTCAATTTCGATTGTAGAGAATCATTAATTCAAAATATGATACTAAGTAAATTTTTACCAGTCTCAATCGCTTAAGCTTCTGTTTTATGTCCTGTTATGGACTTTTGCTATATCTCATTCATCAAGTTCTACTTTCTTTCTTGCAGTGCTGTGATAGCTGACTCACGTCATACTGCCTTCAAGGTCTATCTATCTATAGCTATTTCCTATTCAAGCAAATTTTTGGGTCTCAATCCAACAATTATTATGAACCAAATGTTTGACGAGACGTATTCGATCCATGCTAATTTTCCGTTTCTATAGCGGACTACTTTACCTATGAGAAATAAACACTTAAAGCACGCGGTGTTTCTAAGCGGTCACCTATCCAATTCCATTCCGCACTCTGCTCCACCTGACTTCAATATTTTAACTTGAACTGACAATTTCAGCGTGTTATGGATGACTGTGCTGGACTAGCCAGGAGTAACTACAAGTGTATATAATTCAGTAGCCAAGTAAATGTGTAAATGTTTGGACATAAAAGATTTTTGGGTCTCAATACAACAGCAATGAACCAACTGTCTAAAAGGATTAATCAGCAATTTCGTGAATTCCCAGATGATCAAATGATATACACGACGTCAAGAAAAAAAATTCACAAGATTGAATATACATACCCCATAAAACGGGAGTTATTCGTCATGATCAATCAAATCACAATAAAATACTCAAACAAAAAGAGACATATCTGACCAAATTCTTCTTAGCTCTTATAGATATACCTAATTGGCATAGGTACGGTCATAAACCTTTGAGAAATGATTGCGTAACCAAACGTTAATTATCAGTAAAAATGTTGCGGTAAATAACGACCATTTGCTCCAACTATTGAATCAATAATAAACATGGTCTAAAATGTATGAATACGAATTTAATATGACATCAACAAAGGTGATTGCACACTTAAATATATAAACGATTGTTTTTTTAATATCTTCTTCTTCTTCTTCTTCAGCCCTCTTTCATCCAGTGTCGGACTTAGGCCTCTTCCAGTTTTTTCCATGCTTCTTTGTCTTTTGCTATTCTCATCCATTGCTTGCCGGCTACATCGACTATGTCGTCTATCCATCTTTTTCTCGGTCTTCCTATGCTTCTTTTTGTCTCTTGAGGTCTCCAAAACGTCACTTTGTGTGACCATCTCTCCACACTCTGCCTTGTAACATGTGCCACCCACTGCCTCTTAAGTTTCGCTATTCTACTCATGATGTCAGTTACTCTGGTCTTTTTTCGTATTTCGGTGTTCGGAATTCTGTACCTCAAGCTTATACCCAGCATAATCCTTTCCATGGCCCTTTGAGTTACTCTCAGTTGTTCTACCACTTTTTTCGTTATTGCCATATTTTCTAGACCATATGTTGCCACTGGTAATATGAAGCTGTCGTATGTTTTGTTTTTTAAGTGTAAAGGAATATTTTTGTCCTTAAAGATGAAACTCAGTTTGCCGAAGGCTGCCCATGCTAAGCGGATTCTTCTCTAAATTTCTAATATTTGATTTTCTTTTCCATTTTTAATCATATGCCCCAAATATACATATTGTCCCACCTTCTCTATGCTTATGTTATCTATAGTGATATCTTCCTGACTATGGCCCATTATTTTCGTTTTGTCAAGATTCATCTTTAGTCCTATTTCTTCTTGACTATTCATTCAGGTCGTGTAGAATCGATTTCAATTCATGGATGTCTGTGCTCATCAGTACTCTGTCGTCAGCAAATCTCAATAGATTGAGATACGCTCCGTCTATTTTCAGTCCTTTTCGATCCCAAAATATCTTTTTTATCACAATTTCCAAGGCCAGAGTGAAAAGCTTAGGTCGGTAGGTCTTCATCCATTTTTACGTGGAATGTCGCTTATCGTTTATATTTCTTATGAGAACGGAGTACCTACGGTCAATTCTAGCATCGTCTAAAGCTGCTAAGAATGCCCACCTCTCGACACTGTCAAAGGCTTTATGGTAATCGACAAAGGCTAGGTGTATCGGGATGTTATATTCAACTGTTTTTTCAACAACTGTCTGGATTGTTTGTAAGTGCTCGTTAATATACACGTATGACACGTACGAATTATGGTGATATTTCTGGCACAGTCTGAATATTTCAAATACAATGTTTGACGAGACGTACTCGATCCATGCTAATTTTCCGTTTCTATAGCGGAGAACTTTACCTAGAGGAAATAAACGCTCATATCATGCGGTGTTCCTAAGTCACCTATCCAAGTACTAACCGCGCTCGGCGCCGCTCTACTTCAGTATTTTAACTTGATCCGACAATTTCAGCGTGTTATGGACAACTTTGCTAGACTAGCCAAGAGTCATATATAATTCAATAGCCAAGTAAATTTGTGAACATTTGGACATAAAAGATGAATATAAAGAACTGTTACTTCGAGGTTGCTCAGAATAGTTCTCTGTATTATAGTTCTTTTTCTTTCAACGAATTCAAGAGAAATTCAAATTTTGACGTACTCGATCCATGCTAATTTTCCGTTTCTATAGCGGAGAACTTTACCTAGAGGAAATGAACGCTCACATCATGCGGTGTTCCTAAATCACCTATCCAAGTACTAACCGCGCTCGGCGCTGCTCTACTTCAGTATTTTAACTTGATCCGACAATTTCAGCGTGTTATGGACAACTTTGCTAGACTAGCCAAGAGTCATATATAATTCAATAGCCAAGTAAATTTGTGAACATTTGGACATAAAAGATGAATATAAAGAACTTGTACTTCGAGGTTGCTCAGAATAGTTCTCTGTATTATAGTTCTTTTTCTTTCAACGAATTTAAGAGAAATTCAAATTTTGACAAGATTATTCACGTAAGAGAGTAACTGGATTTTGTGATTTATTCTTTCAGTGAAATCAAAAAATCACAATATGACAGTATTACCCATGGGCTATACAAATATGTTTTCGAAAGAACTATCGAAAAAACCCAATTTTTTTCATCTGAACTCCCCGTTTTCTCGTGAATGGAAAATTTGTTGAAAGCTTCTGAGCCAATTGAGAAATAACGTTACTTGATAATGTGAAAATAACCTAGTGCATATAACAACGTGATAGTACCATAATTAGAACTTAGTTTCATCATCGATTCAAAAAGGATATTCATTACCACTATCAACTATTTGAGTCAAAAAAAGGTTGAGAGGTCGATTAAAAGATATATTCTAGATGAATGATAATAAAATGTTGGATATAAAAGTGTACCGATATAAACGACAGAGAGTATGAATAATATGTTCATATTAAAGTTGAATTGGAACGTAATGATATAGTATTAGGAAACGTAAAATCAACGTGTTCTATAGAAAGGTGGTTTTTGAACGGTTTCAATATAATGTTGAAATAACCTCCAATATCAGGATATTTATAATATATAAAAATAACGTAACATAGTTATTAGAAAACTAACCGTTGAAATAATAGGTACTTTGAATATAACTGAGCAATTTATCACAGGAATTTTGACAGAAATAATGAATAATCAACTACGATTTTGCCAACGTTTCGGAACTTCTTGTTCCTTTTTCAAGGAATATTACTTAAGGTATAAATTCTTATCTGAAACACGTTAGATAGTTAGATTTTGAAACCAGAATGACAACATTGACAATTCAACCGGTAACGTGAATTTTTACGATACAACATTGAATCAACTTATATGTGACCATTAGGAAGGTTTACAGTTCGTACTGAGATTAATACTAATGGTATTGACTAGTGGGTTTGAGGACGATGTCTCATTATCTTGTTACCCACTAGTCAATTTAATAATTATATTTAATTTCACATGAGACTAATACTGTCAGTGTAGATAGATAGATAGATTTAATTGAGGAGGTTACGTTTCACTGCGACCTAATGGTCTATTTTGCCGCCCCATCAGAGCTTTTCTCTCCATAACGTGATCTTCCAGTTCCAAAGTTCTGATGAACTTCAATATCTGGGATGGCTTCAAGGACCCAAATACTTCTTGGATCTTGTAGAGTCAAAGTTTCGAAGAAACATTTTGGAGTGATCCAGACCAGGGAGATTCCGAGTTTTTCTCTTTCGGTTTCCTTCTTTTCCTGAAACTCTTTGTGGTAGGTCCATTTGTCTACACCACAGAAAGGTTCGATGAAAGGAGTTTGTGCTCCTTTTCTGGCAAGTGTGTTGGTCTCCTTGTTCCCTCTGATTCTTGAATGGCCGGAAACCCAAACTAAAAAGACCCTGTTATTGTTACCATCTTAGAATCGTATTTATTAATATTAGTATTTGAGCTCAGTACTCTAATTGCAGCCTGACTATGGGAATGTATCGCTATGTCACATTTCCGATAGTTTCTTGCTATGTTGACTTCTGTCGGTGTACCAGAAATAACATAAAAAGGCATTCCCAAATTGAAATCGACACAAGATGATCTTCAAATCAATATCAATAATTCCAAAAATTTTCATGCAATTGCTGTCCCAGAATAATAAAAATTCCTCAGGTACCGGGTACTGCATCAATAGTGAATCCTTCACATTACCAAACTAAAAACAAATTAACAATAGAAAGCTCACGAATATCACAAATGAATATAAAACTAACCTCCTCATCATTTCAACAGTACCTAAACAATAATAAAGGTAATACTAAATTGATAGACTCGTCCAAAATTATGTATTTCCCTATTTCGGGTTATTTAACATCTTGTTCGACCTCGTCCAAACACCATACGCTAGTCATCGAAGAGAGTTGGAAAAGGCTCTGGAATTAATCCCTGGTCGTAAGCTCCATCTGAACACTCTACGGAAAGCCTGTAAGCCAAGCAGCTTAGCCTACCCAAAGCTAATCATAATCATGCTGTAATTAGTTTGTTCGCCGCTCTTTTAGGACCCGGCCATATTCCTGAAATCTTCTGCGTCATCGCTGCTCACGTTCTGCTTTGCGGATGAAATTAATTGGTCTCTAGTTTGTGTGCTGCTCACTCCGATCCTGGAGGTAAGGGATATTTTGTCGCCGACAGAAATTTTTCAAATGATATACGGAATTTTTCAAGTTGGAGGAATGTCAGCATGACACAGATCTTGAAAGTTACAACAATTCAAGTTAGTTAATAAGATTTATATGAGATGTCGAAAAAGTCCGATGTATTAAGACTGCCAATAGATCATCATATAAGATGACACCAACAAGTTGAATATGTCATGAATAGAATCATAGTCTTCATGCATAAATTTTACAATTTGAGATTAATAGTTTCATCTAAAAATTTGATGATGGAATATAAACTCCTGGTTGGAACTGTGATCGGATTCAGTTCATTTGCAGATGCAAAAAACAAAATATACTTCTGAATATCATTTCGAAAAAATTGTATCCATAAAGATATACAATTATATACATAAAGATATACAAGATCTTGATGTTAAATATGTCTTATATGGGTATTCAGAATTTCTACCTGTATGGCTTTACTGCTTCAGCGATGACAACTAGGTTTACGAAAAAGACATACTCGAAGATTTTTCTCTTATTATGGTCCGAACTTATATGATAACATGATGATTTTATGATTTTCAAAAATCAATACTGTTTTGCAGTATATTAGGTACAGTGGTATAGATTTGTATGCAGTAAAAAGGGGGATAGAGAAAACTTACAAAAAATTATATAGGAGTTCCTATTGGCATTTTGCATTTGATATGTTTTCATACTTGTGATTAGGCATTCATACGCCACGTACAAGTAATAGTCTAACTAGAGCTTCTGTGGTAGGTATTTTGTTTATTCCGATGATTGAACATGATTTTGTAATATGTTTATGTAATATTGTTTATAATTTATGGAATAAATATTTATTATTATTATATTATTATTCTGCCTGTCCTTATCGCTATTTGTTTCATCACTATTTGCTATTAGTGCGATGTGATTTGTAGCTTGGCAGAAATGCCAAATAGTTGTGGATTTCATTATTCTATTACAGTATTTTGATAGTTTACTCTAAAACGAGGAGAATTTACACAAAATAATAGTACAAAATTATTTGCAAAAACTCAATTTTATATGTATACAAAATCGACGTCTATCACGGAAATGTGATCCTGACTTTTAAGTTTGTGTAGATGTAGCGGAAATCATAGGCAATTCAAAGAAAAAAAATGTGATTCGGAGATGGTGTTGAGCAAGGCTGTATAAGACGGCAGGGCCGCCGCCAGAACCGATCATTTTGCCGGGGTGCCAAATTTTAGGGGCACAGTCAGTTAATAAAACAAGACATTCTTTTTGATACAAACATGAAAATACCACTGTTTGTAGTAAAATAATGAAATCAACAAGAGCCAATTTTCTTTGAATCCCAGAGGTGCTCTAAACTATAGTTATGAAAATACAAATAGGTCCTTAAATTTGTCTTTAAGAACCACGTTGTCTTTTTACTATAAATTTATAGAGCGCCGGGATTTCTCAATGAGTAACCACTGGAGATCCCTTCGGCTCAAAATTCGGAAATATTCTCCTTCTTCCATCAGCTAGGGAATTCGAAAAAGAGATTTGTCAGGTGCACATCAATTATTCTATCAAAAATAAATGCTTATAAAACGACTATACACAGCAAGGAATATTTTAAAAACAACTACAACTTTTTTCCCGTAACAAAACACTTATTAAATTTGTGATCATAATAAACAAAAAAACATCAATATAACTTGTCTATACAAACTATTGACTCAAAAACAATGAACTAGTTTAGTGATGTTGATAATACTATATTTGACAGGATAGAATTGAAATATAGAGCAAAACTGATAAATCAGTGAAAAAATTTTGAAATCCATTAATAAATGACTGAGAAATAGATTATTTAAATTAACGTATTTTAGCGCGGAACGTCTTTGGTCTGTGACGTCACGGCTCTTGCCTGTGATCGCTACACCATGAATTACGTTTAAATATTTAGCCGCGCCAAGGCTCTCGCGTCGTTTGTAGTTGTACAGTGTAGTTTTAACTCGAGTTTTGTTTTTATGTCACCATAATGGAAGAAGGCTTCGTGAAAGGACAAAATGACAATTTGCCTAAAATAGATATATTCACAGTGATGGAGTTTTTCTCTTCAAATCCATCTTATGTCAGTGCAGAAATAAAACGAGTTAAACTTTTCAAGTAGGTATCTACTTTTGAGTTTGCTTCATCATGGTTCAACTTATAACGATGATTTATTCAAAAAACGTTTCATAAACAGTTTGTAGTTGAGTACTGGTTGTTGAAATCTATCAATGGCAAAACATATTTATGTGAGGATTAAAAGGTAAAAAGAGAAAAAAGTAATTTATATGTATGTATATAGTGAGTTATTTCAGCCATCGTGTAACGAACAATACACGACACGAACGGCACAAGTGATTGTACACCAATGAATTCGTAAGCACTCTGCGAATACCAGTCGTCTAGTGTGTGACGTCACGCCACTTACACGTTCTATGAAATTATTCTTCCAAGCGCAACTTCAAAGTCCCATCACTTTTTCATTTCTAGAGATATTTCAATGATTCTTCCACATTTTTGTTTCATTTTACTTAAATTTTTAGAATTAATCCTTAACAAAAAAATGAAAACTAGTCCATTGCCGTGAAATGGACAAAAACATTTAGTCGTTATATAGTTTGTCCTTCGTGATTTTTAAATACCAATTCCCAGAATCTCCTCTTCTTATTCGCGTCTACCACTGAATCAATATCGAGTGCAAACTGCCTATGGATATATAATAAGGCCAAACTTGTCAACCTTTCCTGACCGTTGATCTGAACAAAGTTTTCAACCTCTTCAGGAGTTGAAAAACTCCTCTCAGAGCTCGCCACACTTAATTGACTGCATTACAGAGATCAAATGAAGTGCCAAGTGAACACTTGGATATATTGACTTATTGCAAAGTTTGGCGCAGTAAAGGGTATATCTGGCAGATTATCAGTCTCACTATACTTTTTTTCTACTCCCCCTACAGAAAGCTACGAAATTAATACATCTCGCCAACTATGTAACTGCTCATTTTAAGTACTGTGCAATGTGAAACTGTGTGATTTAGTTTACCGTAAACAGAAAGCACGATCAACAACCAATAGGGTAGCAACTGTAAAGTAAATCGCACGGCGAATAACCAATAAGATAAAACCTTCAGTAGTTGCTGAAGAAACGAGTTAATGATTAATTAACTCATGAACCTTAAAAAGGTCCGTTTTTTTATTGCCTTGCCGATTTTGAAGGAATATAAAATGATTAATGGTTCATTTTTATTGAAAAAGTTCTGTTCTAGGCAAGAATTGTGAAATTTTATAGTCTCGAGGGGGTAGTGACACCTAATACCCTCTATATCTACGCATAGACTCTGCATCGAGTCTCTGTGACTGTAACTGGTGATTTCAACTTCAATATATTATTTGAAGCTCATTTTTTGTTGAATGACGGTGCCTTTCAGTTCTAGTTTGCATCAAATATTCTTTATTTATCGCTATGCATTTAGTTTGTGTTGTGTTGTTTGCTGCTGATATAGAACAGATGTAATAGGCTCTGCAGATTATCCTCACAACCTGCTAAAAGAAACACATCTTTGGCAAAGCAATCAATGTTGAAACAGTTCGTACGATCTTGTAGCAGCTTTTTTGAGGGATTCTACAATTCTGTTCTGTGAAGTGTTGATGAACTTCTTTTGAGTGTTTGATAGTTCAATTTTTCAGTCGAATCTTAATTCCCAGTTGGGTTTTTTGACAACTGCGCATTGGTCACAATGGTCAACATCATAATTATACATACCCGAACAAACATAAACTGCGTGACACATAGGTAGCCAGAGCGTTTAATTAGATACGTGATCGCATTTCTGTTATTATAAAATCGTTTGCATGCATTACTCTAAAACGGTACGGTAATGCAAATAATTATTAGTGAAATAATACGGTTTACTTTGGCATGCCCTAATGAGCAGGTTAGCCCTTCGCCTCATACTATTTCCATGCCGGTGTAATTAGATTAAATTGACAATGTCGTTTCTCTTCTTCTTCTTCAAATATCCACGGCACGAGAGGTCTATTGCACGATATCGACGATAACGATGTTGTCGATCGATCGTTAAATTGCCAGTTACATAATATCGGTTAATTTAGGGGTTGTTTCTTCACCCTTCTGGCCTCGTTTCTCTGGGTGGGAGATTTTCGACGGTTTTTCTTCGAGTTTTATGAATATTTTGTTATGTTGGATTGAGGGGGAGAATCGGAGATCAGACAGCCTACGAATAACGCAGGCAAGAATGGCGTTTGAAAATACTGTTAATTTAAAACAATCGTTAATCAATCAGGTTGTGACGAAAATTTATTGAAGTATGTATAAATTATAAAGGTCCAATGAGTCTACTCGATGAAGATAGTTTGAGATAACTATCGAAGATATAACATCATTTTGTTTTGTGCCAAAACCTCCACTATCTGATATATCTTTTTGATATATAATTTTTCGTTCTCATCAGTGTTTTATAGTTCAAAAACCTTCGAAATTTACATACTCTCAACTATATATTCATTTCACTAATTGCATTGAAGAACATCGTAGGCTAACTAAAACGAAAGTTTCTCTGGTAAGGTACACAGAGATAGCAATCCCAACAGGTAGTTGGGATTTTCTTACTCTTCTGTGAAATGGGTAAACTAATCAATATTTGAAATTGAAATAGCAATTTCAAATTATTTAATTTAATTTTTGCTATGATGTTGACTCTAATCAATGTATGTAGTTCTTTTACACCTGAATATTCATTCCTACATACTCCTATCCTAAGCCTAGCTACTTCAACTCTACTGATTTTTATCTATCTAACTTATCTCTTTCTTATTTCTACCCTTATCTCTCACACCTTATTTTTGCACTCTATACTTTATACTTACAATAATTATGATATATTTACACAGTATATATTTACACGAAATGATAAGAATTCCATTTCGACTCTCTTTTTCTGAAACATACAACCTGACCTCGATTTTAGAGGAGCTAAATCATCTTTTAAAGAACTATCATCATCATCATCATCATGTCACGGATGAATGTATTATCTGTCAAAGGATACAGCACACTTTATCAGGAAAAGTGGCATCCTGTCAAAGTAGCTGAATTTTTGATATGTTATAGTCCAAATCATCCAAACAAAAAGTTCAATAGGCAAAAGTTTTTATAGGCTAGTTTTGACGCAGTTCTCAATTGCTGAACAATACAAAACATAATGCTGCATAAATTTTACTATTCTGAGTAATCAATATATGAACAGACCATAAAAGAATTATTCATTGGTATTGTTATTTTTGATCAATTATACAATGTTATATTTAATGAGTCTACTGAAATTGACAACTTTGTATCTATTCCTTCACAATAATACCTATGTCTATATGATATATTCGGTTTATTTTTGTCTTGGAATATAATTTCAATTCTAAAAATGACAAAACAAATAACCAACCAAAAGAAAATTCAAAATAATTATCTAAAACTGTACAAATTGAGTTAACGGTTATCAAATTGAATAAACCAAATATCGAGCCAAATATATCATAAAGACAAATTATTGCGAAGGAATAGACACAAAGGTGTCAATTTTTTGATATTTACATTTGAATTATACAATGTGTTCCAGCTCGTTACAATTTTCAAAGTTCAATTATTCGAAAATGGTTACAAATCGCCTTAGCGATTTACAATAAAAAAATGTTTATGAATCCCATCATTGTACACCTTTTATTAAATCACATTCGAAAAAATATACTGAGTGTTCCTTTGAGAACTGAAAAATATCTTTTTTTCATGAAACATATTTTTCGACTATCCTAATTTCAAGACATGGGAAAGGATAATAACAAAAACAACTGAATAAATATGAAATAACTGGAATGGGACGAAATTTCTGAAAATTGATTGTGGGCCAAAGTTTTTTTTTTCGAACATTGGGATATCTGCGTTGTATTTTTATTTATTTAATTTAAATTATTTTCACTTTTTTATGAGACTTTTTTTTTTCTGTATATTGAAACTGAAGGTTCAAAGAAAGGGAAAATGTATATTGCAACTTGCAAATTGTCTTAGTATTAGAAAACTCTTTCTCAGTAGCGCGCTACTGCGTCGATAATTGGGACGTTTACCCTACCTAAGTATAGTGGTCTGAACACCTTCTGGCTCTTATTTATGAATTATGAATAACTAGTAATATTCATTTCATAATTGCAGAAGGTAATAAAAAAGAAATGTATAAACTGAACTTCTATTTGCAGCTTCTGGCGCGAAAGGATCTAACACATGTTTTCCCGAACGGGTACATATGGATACAGGAGTTTCTGGATAAAATACCTTGAACGACTTCCAATCCCAAACCGACAAATCCGAGATCAACCCCTTCGAAGTGTCCCATTTGTGTCACTCATACACGCATATCCCATTTGCCGGTTCCACCACTCAGCCGGTGTTCGAAGATTAATTTTTAATAAGGTTAGATCAGATGTTATGTTTAAAATTAGTGTAAATCAAAGGGCACACGCCTCTCCCGAGAGACTGGGGGTCCACTCGATACAAGGGGCTGATCCGGCAGTGCATTATCAAATTACCGCCACCCGCCCCTTCGATTCCCTTAATCTGTTCTCAATGAAGAACATGTGGAGTGTATATTGCTGAGGGAAGAGCCAAGGATACGCTTGATCTGATGGAGTTTACTCGGTTTTAGAAAATGCCACTGATTCTATAAAGGATCAGGCAGCAGCCTAATGGAAACATTGTTAACGGTTAATTTTTCTGAATTTTTCGTATTTTGTAGAATATGACCTGACCTCCTGGACAAAATAGTCTCTGGGTCAAACATAATATTTCGATCAGTTCTCGAAATACAGGGTGTCGAAGTTGGGAAATGACGTTTCTGCAAAATATCATTTTTGGATGAAACACTTTTGCGCAACAAATATTGCTTATCTATAAGGTAATAATTATAAAAATAAGTTTTTAATGAAAATAATTGCTAGATACGGGGTTAGTAAAAAGTTATTCAAAATGAAATTCGTTTAATCCATCATTCACTCTGTAATTCTAAAAGTGGTCTATGGAATTTTTTCAATTTTTTGTCATGCTCTACAACAGTAAAGTCAAACAATATTGGCTTTTCTATGACTAGGTTTTGAGGTACACAGGGAGATATATTCAGAAGGGCTACCGTTATTACAAAAATTGTTATTTTGTCATTGTACAAAGAAAGACATTTTTAAAGGAGTCCCAAATTCGATGCTCACTGAAAGAATCTCGAGGAATGTAAGACTAAGAGAAAATTTTCAAGGACCCCCGATCGATAATTAGATATCAGAAAGGTTGTCATAGATATCCTGATTCCTTTTCGAGTTACAGGGCGAAAAATGAATGTTTCAAATATTTCGCTATATCTTGGTTTCTGTTCGAGGTATCCGAAAAATTCCACGACGAAAATGATTTTTGAGTATTCCGCTTTATCCAAGATCCGTTATGTGGATCAAATGAACCATAAGAATGACTAAGAAACCTATTGAGAATTATTCAAATATCTCCAACAGAAATCAAGATATAGCGAAATATTTCAGAAACGAGCCCTGTAACTCGAGAACGAGGAGTCCTTTAAGATTTTTCTTCTGAGTCTTATAGTTTTCGAGGCTCTCAGTGAACATCAAATTTGGGACATCCTATACAATGTCTTCCATTTTACAATGACAACATAACAATAAGTAAACGCCAATGTACCTATCTCATATCGTTAATCTGTATGAAATATTCATTGTAAACAACTTTTGTAATAACGGTAACCTCTCTGTGTATCTCAAAAATTGGTCAAAGCAAGGCCAATACAGTTTGACATTATAATAGTGCACTCGAAATTAGAGTGATGGCAAAAAACTGGAAAATTCCACGAACAACTTTTTAATTACAGGGTGAATTATGAACTGAACGAATTTAATTTTGAATAATGTTTGACTCTCTCGTATCTTACAATCTTGCGGAAAAGTACAACTTTTCTCACGAGTGTGGAAATTTGTGGAACGAGCCTGAAAGGCGAGCAAGTGTGGAAGTATGTGGCACGAGCCTGAAAGGCGAGTATGTCGCAAAACACGAGTGAGATAAGGACTTTCTCCACATGTTGCACACTATACTTTTCCTACAACTGCACACGTTTAAATAATTCAAGTAATGTACCTAATTCAATTCGAAATGGTCTTCGTTAACAGTATATGTTTATTTCTTGCGTTTGCATAGAAACGACTCCTCAAAAGCCCAATTTCATTGGTCTACCAAGCGAGGTTTGGGCAAAGTGCTGTGTGAAATAATATTTCTCACAGTATGGGCCATACATAGTTTTGAAATTGAGTAAGCTATGAAGAATACCCTATTTTCCAAAGCAGTTGTAGGAAAACTCTCTTTAGTTTTCCATTGTTAAACAATACAAAACGTTAGGCTTGATTGTCATCACTATTCTGAGTAATCAAGATGTGAACAGTCACTTATATGCTATACTATTGAAAGCTTTTATTTTTTTGGTGTTGTTACATTTGGCCATTAACATATACATTTTCAACTGGCTGAGACAAACACCTTCAGCTAAACCTAACTTAATTCTACAGTAGTAATAAAAGTCGTATGCTCAAAACCTTGCACTTTGGGAGAAATTTGTCTTTATTTCTGTAGTCATGTTTAAGTATGGGAAAATGGTTCATCATAGAAAACTGAACATGTTTGTTTAACCTGAATAAATCTCTTGATTATACTTGCGTATTTTGAGTTTCTCTGAAAAGGCCAGAAAATATATAGGGTGTTCCATTCGAAACAATCATTTTTTTTGCCGTTTTTGTATCGAATGGAAAGATGAAGAATTTTTGAACTCACTATCAAATTTTTTTCCATACTTGACTCATTCTCAGGATCTCAGTGGCCTATTTTCAGAATTTCCGTACCCTACAATATGAATTGTTTTTTCTACGCCACATTTTGTTGAAATATCTTCATAAGTATCAGGAATAGGTATATGGAAGTGCTATACCTATACCTACTCAACGGACATTTAAGTATTTTTTCCCAAACTCGCTAACGTAGCAACATTGAAAATATTTTCGATCATTGGAACAAAAACTTCTTACAAGTCATTCACCATGAAATACCCTGTATATATCTCTCACTCAGACAACAAGTTCATTTCGAGTTCACTCCATCTGAAGAAGAAAAATAAGAAGGTATCTCGAGAACTCGATGCGTATCAGTTTCGTCTACGGTCAGACAGAATGACAGACGTCACCGTCATGCCAGGATCGAGCGTTTCCCACGTGATGGAGAGATGTGAGCATCGAAAAACCATTTCCAGGTTCGTGTCTGTTCATTTAACCTATCAGCCTTCAGCCCTAAAACAGTAACTCATCAAAAATTTACCGTTTGAATATACGTAACGGTCTATCTCGACTTCTTCATGGTCTACAACAGCCTGTCTCTCGTTGGCGCGTTTCTAGATATTTTGGCAAACATCTTTTCAATGCAATGAAACAAATATTTCGCATCGTTAGCTATGGTAGGTACCTGTACCTAATTGAATTTTATGTTCTATTATGACAAAAATTGTGAGTAAGTACTCAATTAAATTTGAAATATTATTATTATCACACAAAAGAAGAAAGGAGGTTTAGACCTATTAACTCTCATGAATTACATAATTATATTAGGGGAAATGTCCTTAAAATGAGACACTTACGGATCAAGAAGTTAAAAATAATGGATGAAACAATAATATCTCGTTAAAAATGTGAAATACATTTTTGAAGTGTTTTTGATTGAATGTTGGAAAACAAATTATAAATATCAAAAATATACTATATATTGTATAAGTCGTTAACTCGTTAATTACAATAACTAATTGAAATAATCTCCAAAATTCAATTCAAATAACGTCAGATAATTAAGAGCATTTTTCTGTGGAATTGCTGTTATTATTTTGTATACTATAATAGATATCGTACAATGTACAATGTACATATTATACACTGTGTCCGTAAAGTATGGAACAATTTAATTTTTGGCTAAACAGGCCCTTTTAAGAAATAATCCTAAAGCACGTCGATTTTTTATTTCAATTTACCGTATTTTAAAATAATAATCTAATATACAGGGCGAATTACTTTCGAGTAATGACGTCACCGTAATTTTTTTTGAATGGAACACCCCGAATTTGTCTCAATTTTCCGATAACTCTAGCTGAGCTGATTCTAAAAATGTATCACATGTTGATTCCAATTGGTACAGGGTGTACAAAAATACAATAGTTTTGTATGTGCTCATAAAGTAACGCGTAACATTCTTAATCAGTTAAATTAACAATTTTATCAAAAATACTTATTGCCTAGCGGCAATTGGTTTGAATGTAACACCCTGTAGTTTGTTTCATTTTTAGATCAATAAAAATGAGCTGTTTCCAAACATGTTTGTTACTTGTGGTCTAGCAGACAGAATATGAAAAAAGTTATTTCTTATTTTTATACATTTTTTTTAAATCTAAAACTGTAACAAACTACAGGGTGTTACATTCAAACCAATTGCTGCTAGACAATAAGTATTTTTGATAATATTGTTGATTTAATATGATAAAATTCAACATTTCATGAGAAAATTAACCCCCTGACAAGAAGTGACCAGCTAGCTCTTTTAGGGGTAGAATCTTTACCCTTCCAAAAAGGTAAATATAAAAAAAGAATACAGAGTGTCGGGTTATTTGAATGCCTGATCATTTAGTTCGAAACAAATTAATAAATGGATGGGTTTTTTTCTTACTCAGATGAAAAAATTAGTCATATGGAATATAGCAAATCAATGAAGGAATTTATGTGAAAAAAAGGAGAAATCTAGTTAACCCCAATATAAAGATTTCCCAACAGCTATTATTTCCTATCTAATATATAACTACAACTCACCTAAATCTACCTAATGCCCTAATACTAATCCTTATCTTAATATTTTTATCTATTACTCACATTTGTACCACAAAGAAAAGAACTAATACAGGTAGATCCAATTTTATATGCACCCTTATATGATAATAGTGTAGGTACTTATCTAGTCAATCCTAGTAGTTGTGAGTGATCGGATTAGTACAAATCCAGGGTAAAATTAATACCTAAATTGTTTTTTATCAGTACCTATACCATAGATGCGATATAAATAAGTCTTAATTTTATTCTTCTGATACAAATGGAAAATAAAATAAAGGGGAAGTAAAAAACCCTGAAACAATAAGAAATTCCTGCCGACTCTCCAATGAACTTTAACTAACCCTAGATGGTATTGGGGTAGAATTTAGGCGAATAAAATCCTCCTCAAAAAAAGGGCTAATCAATATCTTCAATCTGATAATGAAATCTTGATTATTTTCCAGACAAGAAACTTGAATCCCTTTCAGTATAAAATAAATGCCAAATATGTTTCTGTTTCTATCAGTCAAAATCAAATGAACTCGCGTTTTCACAAGAAGTAGAAGAATGGTAGGGAGAATCCAAAAAAAGTTCACATTTTTACGGTACAATATTGAATACGCTCGACCTTTGACCATATTTATAATATTTTAAATAATGCCGCTGTTTGATGCCTTACAGGTTTCTTCGCATCTTATTCCTGATATTTATATTGTTGAATTGTCAAAAGATACTTAATAAAGACTCTTTGGTGTAACCACAATATTGTCTAAAATCCATCAGCTGCGCTGCAATCTTCCTCAAAAATATTTCCTTCATTTATATCTTTTGGATTTCGTTTTCGGAAAATATTGCATGTTTAATTCAGAGTAAAAGCATTTTTTGCGGCTCTCCTGAAATTCAGTCTCGCCATAAAAAGTCACACTTTCATTTCTAAAAGAACAAAATACTATAATTGATCTAAATAAAAAGTATAATAATTTGTGAAGCCGTTATGTTCAATTGAAAGAAAACAGGAGAATTTTCCTTCACATCTTTCAGTCATTTCCATATCTACCATATGGTGATATGAATATAATTTTTTTCTGTGTTGATTTACCCGATGTGTAGAACTCAACATGTGCCAGGGGTTAAGCTATCATTATGTGATGTTGATGCGATAGGGTTACTTGAAAAGAGATATTCCATTGAGACTTCTGAAGAGTAGGGGTTATCGCTTTGAAATAATCAGTTCTATACGGCTATTATCACTGTTGAATATAAATACGAGTAAGCTAGTGGAAGGGGGTAAACAAAGTACCTACAACGATATTTGATATAACGATTTGCAAATTGCACTCGATTTTTGTTTAATACTAACTAACAAAGAAACTGCAACACCCAAAAAGAACTGTTCGAATTTTTAATATTTTTTGGCATAGATAGTATAGCAAGGAGTAAATGATTGAAATTTGGAAAAAAAAATCGTGAAGGTTTTTCATGTAAACAATTTTTTCACTTAAATATTATAGTCGTTTTTGCAAGTTTATTAAATTTTACAGCAAACCAGCTGTTCGAGGAGATTCGAAGTCGATGTTTAATTGTTGTTTAAATGCCTAGCGCACGTGTACCCGGAATTTATCGCTTGTGAATTTGAAAGAGGTTGAATTATTGGTTTACGAGAGGCAAGGCTGTCATTTCGAGAAATCGCTAACCGTACGAACAGAAATCCAACTACGTTTATGAGATGCTGTCAAGCGTGTTTTTGTAATGCCGAAACGACAACTGACGTCGAAGGTGCACAACTCTAACATACATCCATCCAGCAATGAAATACTAGATAGTACAAATTGATAATATATTGAACACTAAGGACATGAAAAAAAGGTTATTTCTAGGGCAAATTAGCCTTCCAAAAGCAAAGTATCTAAAGCAGCAAAAATCTCACAATAAAATTGGATGCCCACTACTAGAGTATGCACATCAGCATCACAATGCAGTAGATCAACATTAAGAAATGCTAGAAACAACAGAGCTTAGAACCATTACAAGTATGAGGCACCCGAATAATATACTCCATAATCCACCAAACGTCTTACTCCATTCAAGCACCAAGACTGAACCAATAAGATCCAGACTAAATACATTATTAACCTGATTTGTTGAAAAACTCTGAAAACGAGATGATGTATTAGCCCTCTACCAAGATGATAACAACCACATCTCCTCAAGAAAACACCCAAGTCGGACCTTATTCAATATATTTAGAATTCAGCATGGAAATTATTTTTTTTTTATTACCAGAAATGTGAAAACGATGTAACGGAAAGAACAGGCTGAAGGATCCAAGGTCGATGGCCATTTGCTCTGCAATAAATGACATTTATTTATCTTTTTATGATTTTTACTCTGACTAGTGACTTAACTTTCATAATCTGTGCTAAAAAGACCACATCAAATGAAAACGGAATGTAAATCAGAAGAAATCAGAATGTGCTCTTCTTCTGAATAAAAAAATCGTTCACATAAAAGTCTCACAGTTTTCGAGATATTTGATGTTTTATGAAAAAGATGAATTTTTCCACTTTGAATACTTCCTCTCATGCCATAGGTACTATTAAATACTTTTCGAATCAGTTTTCTTCCGTGAATATTGTTGAATGATTGATTCAATTTATGCACTGAAAAATGGCACAAAATATAGCAGTTATTCTGAAAAAAAATGAATAAAACCTTTTGGAGAAATTGTTTCTTGTGCAGAATTCGATCTAAGGTGGTATAAAAAAAGCACTGGTTCTTTTCTGCGTTGAGTTGAAGTTTGCCTATTCTGTGAGCATTTCGAACAGGTAAATACAGGTGTTAACCTTATTCAGGAGAAAAGATCTAATTTTGTCACTTTTTCCCAAAAATCTTTCATTTCACATTCTGCTGTAACTTATTGAATAATTTTATTGAAAAATGTTAGTAACTCCTCAAATTACTTATAAAATAAAATTATTCAATGATATGCGCACAGGAGCTTCGATATCAACAAGTCAGAACAATGAACAATGGGACGAGAAGGATAATTAACAATTATTATTAGAGAAAATTTCAAAATGACCACCCCTTTCGTGAATACATGCCCTGCATCCTGCATCGATTGAAAAATGATCTTTTAAAGTATCCAAGTTTCTTTCCGCTATTTTGGCTGCAGAAATACGAATGCGGTCCCTTAGTTCCGCTTCATCTCTTAACTTAAAGGATTGTAATAATTTCATTTTTCAAACATCCTCAATGAAAAAATTTCAGAGAATTCAGGTCTGGTGAACGGGAGGGCCACAAAATTTCACGACCTCTTCCAAGTGAGGATATGTGTGGTGCAAATATTCCCTAACATGACAACTTAAGTGTGCTGGGCACCCGTCGTGTTGAAACCACAGATTAAGTCGAATTTCCGTTAGTATATCTTCCAAATATTTGGTGCCGTTTAGTGATTACGGCAATTCTTAATTGATTATTTTTGATAAAGACGTCAAAAATCATCAAAGGGCGACAAAATCAGTTTCTCATAAAAATCTTCCAGTTTCGGTGAACATTTGAATATATTTTTTCTGAAAAAGGATATCACCTGTATTTCACCTTTTTGAAATCCTCACAGGATATGCAACTTTTCAACTTGATATGCAGAAAAGGTGCAGCGCTTTTTACTGACACCACCTCAGTTCGAATTAGGTACAAAAAAAAACATTTTCTCCAAAACGTGAATTTTAAACATTTTTTTGTTCAGAATCCCTAGGTACTACGCGAGCGATGCGACCAGCGCGACTTTCAGTGTCCTTCGTTGAAATCTACAAACACGACACGGCGAGACAAATATATGGTTGGGGTTGGGATTGTGCATCGCGGACATCGCGCGAAATTCGCGTCGAACAGTTTTTCGACCGATACGACTGCACGTAGGATAGCGCTATTATATTCCAAGGTTTGATAAATTCGCTTTAGTCGCGTCGCTCGCATTGCTCGCAATAGTTCGCTCATGCAGGACACAGCGTAATAGAGCGTGTTGAAATTTTTTAGATGTTGTAACTGCATAATAACCTG
Organism: Harmonia axyridis; assembly: GCF_914767665.1. NCBI lineage: Eukaryota > Metazoa > Arthropoda > Insecta > Coleoptera > Coccinellidae > Harmonia > Harmonia axyridis. The sequence goes on along the minus strand of NC_059502.1, from coordinate 55,560,226 downwards.
TGGGTAGGTTTTCATAAGAACTTATATGTTCAAATGTCATGCTTGAATAAAGCTGCTAATTTGCAGGAGGGCTAAGAGCATTATAAAAAAATGTATCTTATATTATTAAATTTTTTTTCAATGCTGACGATCTGATGAAATTGTTGAGTGATTTTTTTGCATATTCAGATCAACAAGCTCCAAAAAGTTTTCAATTTTTTTCCATTGTTTTGCATTAACGTATGTAGTACCTAATTGCTATTATAATGATAGATTTTGAAAAAAACATGAGTAACCTTAAAACTTAACTGCGAGAGCATAATCGCCTTTAGCCAAATTCAGTAACTTTATTTGTGTGCGGGTTTCTTTATTATTTTCGGAAGTATTTATTTTGTAAGTTTGACATTACTTAGTTGAGTGACTTTGAATATGTGCAGGTTTCTTTAGTATTCCAGTAGTTTATGCATTCCATTTTATTTTGTAATTTCGAGTTTATGGGTGGAAACCCCTACTCTATTCTTCTGCAAATAATAATAATAATAAATATCTCTGAACACAGATTAGTCTGAGGTTCATTGAGTCATATTGTCATTCTGATTGGAATTTTTCTTATGAAAAAAAATTTAGTTTGCAGGTTTCCAGAGGTGGCATAGCTGATTATGAAAATTTAAAATGGCTATATCTTTTCATCTCGGCCGAATCTGAAAAAATGGTAAAGGAAAAATGTGTTTCTTTTGACATCAAAAATCTGCTAAAATATATGTACAAGTCAAAGACTCGTCTTGTGTATATTTCCTGACAATTTCGAAAAATCCTGTACCGCCATCTCAATCAAAACAAATTCCCCCGACCCTTTCTCATGAAAGAAATCCGGTGGGTACCGGTCCCTTTTGAAAGTATCCGTGCGTAAATAAACGTCGTAATGCACATATGACGATCCATATTTTCCGCATAAAGCGGCCTTCGACTCTGTAACGAGTTCTCTTCGGCCCATTGTAAGAGGCCGTAGAACGGGTCTCCCTCAGGGCCTTCTGTCACATTGTAAGCGATACGTGGGGGATTTCCTTTTATATGGACAAATTATATACAAATATGAACTGCTGATTACGGCGGCTGCTCTGGAACTCGCGGCTGATAGGGAGAGATCGACTGGTCCATTGTGTTGCTACATTACTCCGCTCTCTCTGTGCATTCAATGCATTATACTCTGGTTATATCCGGGGGTAGGAGGTAGGAGTTGAGGCCCCTTTCGATCGAAAGACTGCCTGATCGGGTGGGTTCTTATGGGTTGATGGTTTATCCAAAAATCTCATTGTCTTAAGATTTCTGGGACATCGGAAATTCTTGATACTAAAAATGTCGTGCGGTCACCATGGCCGACTTATTTCTAGCCTCATACACACAACCTCAGTAGGTATTATTCAATAGGGTGTCCCAAAAAGACCACGTCAAACAAAAACGTAATGGATATCAGATGTGAAAATATCGTTTACATGAATGTCTCACAGTTTACAAAATATTCGATGTTTTATGAAAATGTTGAATTTTTTCAATTCAACTACTTTCTCTCATGCCATAGGCAAAATTCGAAAAAGAGCGACGAAGAAGCGAGTTTTCGAACGCAAGAGTATTAGACGATATTTTCTCTATTTCAGTCAAGTTTTGTGAAATATTATCTAAATTCAATGAAAAATTTAGATTATAGGTACATCCTAGTGACATTTGTATTGTATTTTGGCAGTTTGTGTGACTGTTACGAAAATTGACAGATTATGGAAAATGAATTTGAATCGAATAACGTTTCGAATTTTGAAATATTTTATAATTACGCATTAAATTCGTGAATTATTTCTGCCGAAATTGATTTAACAGCAACAGAATTAAGAGAAATTGCGAATAATGTCGCAAATCATTTCTTCTGATCCAAATTATATCATATTAATAATTGATGTGTGTTGAATTTTGATAGGATTGGACGTCTGTGTAGAAAACCACAAAATGAAAAATATAACAGAAAACAATGCTGTAATAAGTTCATTATAGCACTATTTTTAGAACTGCAATGAACTCATTACTATACTGAAATACAGGAAATTAAATACTTTTCGAATCAGTTTTTTCCGTGAATCCTGTTGAATCATTTCTTCAATTTATACACTGAAAAATAGCACAAAATATTATATAGGTACATAAAATTCGCAATATCAGTCGCTTACGTAGGACATAGGGTTAGGTAATACCAGCAGGCAACTTTCAAGCGACTGAATTATTCAATCACCGACACTAAAAATTCGCCAGTGTACAAAGATTTACAGAGGTGGGAAATGAACTCTGTTCTTGAAGGTTTTTCGGGCTGTTTCCATCATCTGTGTGGTAAGTTGTTACCGACGTTTCGATAAACATTCGTCAGCCATCTTCAGGGTAGTGGTCCTTAAAGACAACAGGCAAATGATTAACGAAACTACTTTTTTGATATACCTACTCACCATTCGATTTTTCTCTGATCTACATAGATACAAAAAAAGTTTTCAGTTCGGCATCAGATTCAGATGCAGAAAGCGAATCGAGGTATTCCAACATTTTAACACAAAAACGCGAGTAACTGAACAAATAAGGAGCTCAAGGGAAAAACCTCAAAAAAACTCGGCTTTGAGGCAATGATTGACCCAAAGCCGATTGAATTTTAAAGTTAACTAACTTTAATTTCAGAAACGACTTGAAAAATACAAAAAATATTATATTTGAACTATGCATTTCACAATATGTTTCCTCAATTTTTTCTAATTGAATAATGATATATTATATCTATACATATTATAATGATATAATATATTTATTATATATTTCGAATTTATAATGCAATTTTTAACCCTTTATTATAAAATTTTGTTATGAACTTCCTGGTGTATTAATTGTTTTTGTCGATATTCAATTCGAAATATTGCTTAGTGAAATTAAATTTAATAACCAAAAGAAAATCAAAGACATAACATCAAAATTTAAGAAAACTGAGATAACAAATATACCTGATTGTATCAACAATGAACATGGATGTTCAGATTACGAAAAATAATTTCAAATTCATCACCCAAGTTTAATATTGAGCCCACCAAACACCTATAACCCTCATTTAGTTCTCAATGATACCTTACTCTTACAATCAAGTACGTGTGAAGATACGATGAAGGTTAATTCACGTCATGAATTTGTAGTAACATCAGACGTCCAGAAATCAACTGATATTACAACTATATTATAAGCCTTGTGTAAAACACATAAAGAAAATTTAGCCTTCAGACCAATACTGTTATGCATAAATTCACCTAGGTACCTATAGAGTTGCTAAATTAATTAATAAAATATTTGAACCTATCATTAGTACCTATCACTACAATATTTAAAATTCCTATGAATATTTTGGATCCAGCTATTTTGTATTTAAGGGCAAATTTAAAATATACCTTGGAATGCTATGGGTAACCTAGCCAGCCTAGTTTTATTGAATTGAGCAAGGTTCATTTTGGATACACAAAGCAGTAAACAACTTTCTTTTCATAATTCTTTTGTTGAGACTGTTGGGATAACATTAAAATCATATGATCAACACATCGTACTTACGTTTGGAAAATCGTGAATTTATCTTTTATCCTGAATGAAACTGATTGCTATTTTGATTGTCTTGTTATCAGCCAGGAAGGAAAACATTTTTCGTCCCTTTATGGGTTGGAAATGAAGTTTTCTAGTGAGAGAAAAAAAGAAATATTCTTATCATTTCTGAACTTGAAATCAAAGATGATTTTCATATATTTTCATGGATGGGATATATGAGCAGGGTTATTGTCAAATTCACCTTCTGAAACCTCGAAAAGAGACATGTTCACACAACACGTTGTTACACCAAAAATAGTTCAACAAAATAATATTGAAATATGAAACATATTCTCGTTCACGCGCATTCAAAATACACTGACACAATAACGCCTGTCACAAGTTTGATGGTACTGTTCAGAGGCAATGAAATTATTTTTTGTTCAAATATCATATTCATAATTAATGAAACAAATAACATTCTGCATATACTTAAAGCATTTACTCTTCGTTGGAAGATGATTCGGCTCCAAACTTTGAATATTCCGAGAAGAATTGATGGGGGGTAATTACCCCCTTTAACTCTCTTTGGATCCGCCACTGGCCTGTCATGACTAGGATTTGTCGTAACTCTTTAGAGAAAGTTTGGATATTTGCTGGCTAAGAATATAGAGTTTACCGGAAATAGGTGTTAATATATACGGAAGTTTAGTGTCCACTTTAACCAACCCCAAACTTGTGAAACACAACTTTTAGAAATGGAGGTAGAACAAGCCCTTAATCTCGTTAATCGGATTTGTTTGAATATTTCATCCCGAACTATAATAAAACTACCAGGCCTCTATATTGTTGTTTTGTTTTCAATTGAAAAAAAGACTGTCGGTCATGTTAGTTGACCTTTGAATTGCTCTGCAGATATCATTTTTTTTGTTTTTTTTCGCCAAGCTTATATCATAAAACATATACTGCGAGAATTAACAGGCCAATTGAAAAGTCCCCAGTCTACCATAGTAAAACACACTTTTATAGCGAAATTCGATTTTTTTATTCAACATAGTTGCCTTCGAGGGCAATACAGCGATCATAGTGATCTTCAAACTTTTCGATACCATTTTTGTAGTACGATTTGTCTTTCGCTTCGAAAGAGGCCTCAGTTTCGGCCATTACTTCTTCATTGGCCCTAAATTTCTTTCCAACGAGCATTCTTTTGAGGTCTGAGAATAGGAAAAGTCGCTGGGGACCAGAACTGGCTAATACGGTGGATGCAAAAGCAATTCGAAGCTCAATTCATGCAATTTTGCCATTGTTTTCATTGATTTGTGATACATTGATTTGTGTCTTGATAAAACAGCACTTTTTTTTTCTTCAAATGGGGCAGTTTTTTAACGATTTCATCCTTTAAACAATCCAATAACGCTATATAATAATCACTGTTGATGATCTGGCCCTTTTGGAGGTAATCAATGAATATTAAACCTTGCGCATCCCAGAATACTGCTATAACCTTGCCAGCTGACTGTTGTATTTTTCCTCGATTTGGATTCGCTTCATCGTGTGCAGTTCACTCAGCTGACTGTCGATTGGACTCCGGGGTGAAATGATGGAGCCATGTTTCATCCAATGTCACATATCGACGCAAAAATTCAAAAATTCAGGTTTATTGTACTTGAACAGCTTCAAACACTGCTCAGAATCATAAACACGATGTTGCTTTTAATCCATTGTAAGCTCGCGCGGCACACATTTTGCATACAGCTTTCTCATGTAAAAATATTTGTGAATTATATGATGTACACGTTCAGATGATATCTTCACAATGTCTACTATCTCGAGCAACTTCACTTCAAAATTATTTTGTGAACTTTTTTGATCTTTTCATCGGGCGTCCACTGCGTTCGCCCTCTTCAGTGCTCATTTCATCACGTTTAGACTTAGCATACCAATCAATGATGGTTGATTTTCTTAGTGCAGACCCCAGAAACTTTTCATCAAGCCAAGATTTTGCTTTAAATGTATTTTCCCTTCAAAAAGCACTTTTTTATCAGTACACGAAATTGTTTTTTTTTTCATCTTTTTTCAAATAACAATAGTAGCTACACTCACAACGCAATATCTTACAAACTAATGGTCGGACTGCTGTCAAATTTTGATACGTATCGTTTGAAGGTTGGTACTAACTAAAAATCATAGGGATTTAATACCAGCACCGCAGACTGGGGAATTTTCAATTGGCCTAATATTAATCTCGGTAATCTGATTACCTAGGAAATATTGGCTATTTCTTTTTGAACATTCTTCTATGGTTTTGATGATCATCTTGAAATTTTATGCGGAGATTGAAATTGTGTGCTATCGACAGCCAAAATATCAACTCCGTCGATTTGGTGATGGTTTCATGGTTCCTGTTACGAAATCAACAAATAGAAGAAAGCAGAATAAGTTTTGCCAATAACAATTTCATTCATATCAGTAGGTAACTCCTTCGAGGAAGGCAAAGTTCTAATTGAAGTTTTTCGATATCACGTAGAGTTGAGAGCAAGAATCGGAGAAATAGAAAATAGAAGATAAACTGCCAGTTGATGGGTTGACATCGATGCAGCCAGAACGGAAAGAGGCGGTTACATGACCTGATCTCGTCTCGACAGCGACCCTGGTGCACCGTGTCCCATCTATAATGCATCTGCGGAGCCCCAACTCAATCACGATCCGATACATTGACTGATACTTCCCATTCAGACAGATAGATTTCCACTATTATCCTCTCCGAGCCTGAAATGTCACAACAAACATTTGCCCAGTTTCTGTGAAGATTTTCCAATCCAAATCTGATGATATATTTATGAATTTGGTCGGTTCGATACTCATTGAATCGACCTCATCACTTCTTGTCCATTATTATTTGTTATGAGATGAGAGTTTGAATTGCAAATGATTCGTTGTTCATATGCAAATTATGGAGAAAACAGAACAATCTTTATGAAAAATGGCAAACTGTTTCAGTTATTTGGTAGTTGATCATGATCAAAAGAGTTTTATTTTTTCTACACTAGCGCAGCTAGGGGGGCATTGGGGCTGCTGTCCACCTCCCCCCAAAAAAACAACAATTCAAAAAAAAATCGTGAATGGAAAGTACATTATATCTCTAATAGATTGTTATCATTAATAACCAAGCAACATTTATTGCTTCGATCAACCACTTCATGTTTATGGTACAAATGTTGATTGCAGTCTGTCTTGGGAAAATCAAACTGAAACAAACCGAATGTGAAAAAGAAACTAGGAGTAAAAACACTTATTATATCCCTAGAGCCATAAAACGTATCGGACAAAGATATTTCACATACTTAGCACCGTGCATTTACAGAATATTCCCAGGGAACCTGAAAAATATAATAAATATCAAGAAACAAAGAAAAATCATAATAAAATGGGTAATTGAAAAAGGAAGAGAATAGTTCCGATTGCTGATTAATCGACGATGGTGAATATTGTCCTATTTTGTGTTCATCTCTGGTGTACTTACCTGTAAATAAGATGTTCATATTGCATCATCGTTTCTCAACATTATATCCATAGTCACCAGAACAGTTGTTTTGGTATAAAGATAATACATTTCCGAAATTTGATTGAAAAAGAATGACTCTCGATGCTTTCTATTCCAAATTGGGTACTCGTACATGGTGTACAATAGTTTTAGTATATATTTAATTAATTCTTTTTGTATTTGTTGGATTACATTTATTTTTCTTCACTAGATGTTTATGTTGGCTACTGTAATAATGAATGTACTATTTGTATATCGCGTACAGGCTCTGAAGCCTCTGCGATTAATATTTATGATAAAATAAACAACATTATTATTATTATTATTATAAAAAGAATTTCTTGGGGTTGCTCATCAAACATAACCAAAACATTCGAATTTTATTGCCTCCAGGTTGAACCCGTCCTACAAAAAACTTCTAAAGCCGACACAGTTGATGCCGACGGATGCTTGGATTGCCCGAATATGCAGTTATGCTACTCGAAAAAGGTTCCAAAGATATAGAAACATCTGGCTTCAAAATTTTCGATTGAGTAACAGACTTTCTAACTATGTTGTGCAGTTATTTTCTGACATACCTACATAGGCGTACAACTTTGCTTCCACCGGCGCCGTTTTTTTTTCCGACATTCAAGACTTTATTTATAAAAAACTGGTAAAGCATTCATGATTCGAAGTAGTATTGTCAATCGCTGGCCACTAATTCCTCCCATCTTTCGGGCAGCGTACAAATTCCAAGTTGAAAATATTGCTCCTCTTTTGAAGCGATCAACGAATCGATCAACTTTTTCACTTCTTGAATCCGGAAGTGCTGGTCAGCCAGGCCATGTGCCATTTATTGAAACAAGTGATAGTCTGAGAGAGCAACGCCTGGAGAATACGGAGGGTGGGATAGAGCTTCCCATTCCAACGTTTCCTAGTAGGTATGTTTTGACCACTTTCGCAATATGGGATCGAGCTTTGTCATGCAGTAACATCACTTTATTATGTCTCTAGTTGTATTGCGGCCTTTTGTTTTTCAATGCTCGGCTCAAACCTTTTTCTAAATAAAAAGGAAGTCCTCTAACGGGTGAAGTAACAAGCAGTGCCAAAAAATCTTCAAAAGTTTATGAAAGAATAAAATTACTGATCGCATTCTTCGAGAGGATCGTGAATCTCTCACACTACACAAAAATATTGCACAAAATTCGACCTTATACTATCAAAATTTTTTGCACAAAACCGATATTCTCAAATTTTTGTACAAACCTTTCACCTGTGTGAACGCCCTTCAACAACATAGTGGGACTTGATAGGCGTACAACTTTGCTTCCGTCGTTTCTTCCGAAATTCGAGGCTTAATTGTAAAAACTGGATATACATTTATGATTCAGAGTATTGTCCACTACTTTCTCCCATATTTCGGGCAGCTTATGAATCCCCCGTTGAAAATATTGGTCATCTTTCGAAGCGATCCACGAATAAATCCAATTTTTTACTTCGTCATCAGACCATAAGTGCTGGTCAGCCAGGACGTGTGACATTGATCGAACCAAGTGATAGTCCGAGGGAGTAACCTATGGAGAATACGGTGGGTGGAGTAGGACTTCCTATTTCATTGTTTCCAAGTATATCTAGACCACTTTCGCAACATGGGGTCGAGCATTGTCATGCTGTTAAATCATGTCTCTCATGGTATTACGGCTTTTTCTAGCAATGCTTGGCTCAAACGCATTAATTGCGTTCGATAACGATCGCCTGTGATTGTTTCAGCCGGTTTCAAGAACTCATAATACACTACGCTGAGCAGGTTCCACCAAATACCGAGCTTGACCTTGGAACCGTGAATAATCTGTTTGGCCGTCGATGTGGAAGAATGACCGGAATATCCCCATGATTTTCTGCACGTCGGATTATTGTAATAAACCCATTTTTCGTCACCAGTCGCAATGCGATGCAGAAATCCCTTCCTTATTTGCCTTGCGAGAAGATGTTCACACGTAAACAAACACCGTTCAACATCTCTCGACTTCAACTCGTACGGCACCCAATTTCCTTATTTTTGAATCATTCCCATGACTTTCTGACGCTTTGAAATAACTTGTTGCGCCACTTCCAATGATCCTACCAATTTTTGTTGCGTTTGGCACGAGTGTTGATCGAGTAATACCTCCAATTCTGCATGGTTGTACTTGGTAGCTGTTCATCGTTATTTCCTTCAGGCTGAAATATTTGTTTTTCAACACTGAGTTTGTTTGCATGTGATTCCTTTACGTATCCCTCCGCTACTGTAGACGATTTCCATCTGCCGTGTCGTTTGAGCTCTAGTATATCTGCTCCAGTATCGGCAAGAAGTGTTGCGGAGGATCTCCTGAAGCAGTGCCCTGTGTATAGATGAGGATTCTCCAAATTCAGAAATTTTGCAATTGCACGTTGAAGTAGAATGACAGATAAGTGCAATAAAAACTTTATTGCACTAGTGCAATAAAAAACTTCTTTTTCCACTAAATATAGTTCAATGAAGTTTTGCTTTTTGCATGAATGTAGAAAAATGTATTAAAGAATAGGAAAGTGATAGATTGTCTAGGCGCGCTCTGTTGAATATTAATTATTATTTTGAATTCTATATTGAATTCTATATCAGATATTATACTAGAAAAATTTGAAAGAAATCTGAAAGTTCTGAGAGTTCAGTTTGACATATGTCATTGAAAGAAGGTTGTGTGAAATCCGGACTACGACATGGCTCTCATGATTTCATTATGAATTAATAGTTGGAAGCTAGTTTTGTTCAGAAAAAATCATAGTTTTGAACGACTTCACACAAATTTTTGTTATCCTGAAAGTTATTTTCGTTATTAAAAAAAGAATCAAACCACCTAAAAACACCCTGCAGATCGTATGATCGTAGTAAAAACAAAAGCAGTAGGCGAAGCACAAAGCCACGACATTTTCCAAGCAGTGGGGTTAATATAGAATGCATGATTCCCAAATGAACGAGAACACTGAATAAGTAAGAGCTACAATAAACCATGCAAGTGGGAATACGTTAATTTCTTAATTTACCGGCTAAGTTCTTCGCCCTCATCAATTTTGCAAGCTGGAAAAAATGCGAGCGCTGAAACAAATTGTCAGTCGGAGGCGACGTTTTGAATTTGATTAAGTTTTCACGAGATTTCTTCTCGTACTTAACGCGTTTAATTACCGTTTCATATTGTTTTTATCTCCGGCAGCTCACTTGGCGCAGCCGTAAACGGAGAAATTAACGTTCTTATTCAGATCCATCTAGGGATGGACTAATTCGTTTGGAAGGGCATCAAGTTCCATTTCTTATCTTTGAAGGTGGGATGAAAAAAAGTTGATCCGTTGATTAATTTTTTTAATGGGCCTTATTGCGACCGGCTTTGCTAATTTATTCTCGAATGAAAACTGTTGTAGGCTATAAATTGGTTGATTGGAATAGTGGAATAGGACTCTTATTTCGGTAGAGTGTGTATTAACCTTCACTCGATAAGTCCCGGGCCTAACCAGTAAAAACAAATTTTTTTTCGTGAAAATTCATCAACATAGTCACCTTCAAGAGTGATACCTACATGAACACCTTTTCTACATAGGCAATCACTTCGTCATCAAAACTGAATTTCATTTCCTGCTTTTTTGCAGAACCCAAAAATATGGGTTCTGCATAAAGCCAGTGATCACTGGGGTGTAAGTCTGGAAAATAAATTGGGTGTTCCATCAGCTGGAAGCCTACAATTCTTTCAATTTGACCATGATTTACATCAATTTGTGTCAAGGAGCATTGTCTTGGAGGAAGGAAATTCATTTTTCTGCATTTGAAGATGTTTTTTCTTGATTTCTGCACTCAATCTATTCAATCACTTCCGGTTCTAAGTTTCTCGCGCCCATCACAGAGGAGGAAGTTGTGAAAGTGGCAAAAAACTGAAAAACAAGGGAACCACAAACATCTATGGTCTTTTTGTATCACTTTTGAGGGATATTTTTCTATTTATAGAAGGACCAATTTGTAAAATTTTCAACGACTGCATCGACCAGGAAATATTTCCTGAAAAACTGAAAATTGCAGTTATAACAGAACAGAATGTTCAAAGTATAGACCAATTCCCATCTTGCATGCATTGTCTAAAATCTGCTGAGAATCAAGTCGATATCGTGGCAATATCTTTATTATTAAGTTGTTACAACATGCTACAGTTTAGAGGAATGGTTCTCTCCTTCTTCAGGCTAAAAATCAGAATATACAGATTACATTTAGCAATAAGGGAAGAGTCGACACTCAAAATATGTGTCTTTTTATCTGGTGGAAACCTACCAATATGTACTGAAATTAGGAAAATTGTCGTCTGCAATATTATCAAACAGATTTATAACAAAACTCCAAGTTCATGAACAAACATATGATTCTACGATAACCTCAAAAAAGATCTTATGAACGACTACAGAAAATGCCACTAACAACAATCACAGAATAAAAACATACATTAGACAACTCTATGCTCACCAATATCAATCTTTCTTAAATTTTTATTTTATTAATAAGATGGCAATATGTGTTACTTAAATTCTCTATGTCACTTCTAAAATTAACAGAACTATCAAATTTGTTGATACAATCCATCTCGGATATCATTCTTTTTTTATAGTTGCACTCTCTATATAAAATGTAAACATTTTCCAACTCTAAGTCAAAATAATTACCTCTAGCAAGGTGGTGTTCTACCAAAGCAGTTCTATTGTTAGATAGATTCCTTAGCGAACTCATATGATTAGACAATCTAGCTCTTAGATGTTGTTTAGTTGTGCCTATATAGCAGCCATCACAATTGTCTAAAATTTTAGAATCAATTCTAAAAAATGGTCCTGTTGTTTACCTCGAACAACAGTCACTCCTCCATGACTATACGCATGTTTTCAGACAAAAAATATAAAAAATCACTGCAATGGTAGATAAAGGATTGGAGACAGTTTTCGAAGCGTTTTTTTTTTATTGATATATTATGTTCTTTGAAAACTTTTATACAAGATAGTAGAATAAAAACTTTCACAACAAAAAAAAATTCATGAATAACCGAAGTTGTGCGTGAGTGGCGTGAGTGCTCATCTGTTGTTGAAACAATCCTCTTCCATGCTCAATTACATGTGCTAGAATGCAAACAAAATATCCGCAACAAGACATGAAATCCAATGCAACCAGTGAGAAACAGTATGTTGTTATCCGACAGTTATTAATTTGTGTACGATATTCCTATCTATATCAAGCATGAATCTTTTGAAAATTTTCTTCAGGAGATTTATTTCGTTTATATACCGTATATTCCTCTTATAGTCTCAGGTGAATTATTAAATACATTATTACTCAAATACATAGTTGGATTAGTGCTGCCCTATGTTTTTTCTTGCCAAAATCACTTGCTTAATAACCATAAAGAGAGTTGGTGTGTGTAGATTTGAGCAAGGCGTTCGACAATGTCTGCCACGAAATCTTGTTGAGCAAAATTTTTCATTATGGTGTGAGATGAAAGGTATCTTCTGATCTTATTTGAGAGACAGATTTCAGGCAGTAAAGTGGAAACATGTTATCACGACTTAAAAGAGATCAAGACTGGGGTGCCACAAGAGTCCATTTTTGGACCTGTATTGTTCATAGTCTTTATAAATGATTTGCATATCAATTCGAAATCAGATAAAAATGCACTTATGCGGAGATCTCGTCATTTCAAACTTCAAGACTTTTTTCTTAGGAGCTCCTTGAAAGATGGAGTATATGCCAATGCTACATAATCGATTCAAGACTTTAAAGATGGAATGCGTGAAGTTATCGTGGACATCCAATGTGTTTTCTTTATCAGTTCCTTAGTTTCCAATGGTGCAAGTGGCATATGAATGAACATGCGCTCAAAAAACTCTGACTTGACGTCACAACTGTCCTCATTTTTAAGTCTCACCTTATCGTACCAGTGAGCGCAGAAAATAACACTTGCACAAAAATCTAATTCAATTTTGATCTCATGCTCAAATTCAATAGATAAACACATTTTTTTAGCGCCATACTTGGGGTGGTGACATATAAAGTAACAGACGCCACTGCTTCAGAAATAACCTGTTCGAAGGGTGGTTTAGTTTTTGATGTATGTCGTGTTTACTTAGAGGGGGACACCTGCGCTTCCGGTCTGGAGTAGTGCCCGGAAGTCTATTATCCTGTTCACGGACTGCAGGATACAGGGAGCGGAATGCATAAAACCGACTTTACTATCGGTATACTTGGGGGATAATCGATGAAAGGTTATTTTCCATAATTAATGAAGTAATTCTCGAGGCAGGTGCATTGATTAATTCCGTGATGCATTTCCTCGGAGACTGAAGAATTTTCTTCGTCGGCATTCCGTGATGCACGTGATGAGGAATCTCATAAATAATTGCAGGATTATGCAGACTTCCGAAGTGAGTTTCTTTTTTAACAAGTTTAGCAGAATCGTTTGGATTCCAGGAAAGAAAGTTCAGTCTATATTTTCCGATATTAACTACTATCATTAACAGAACGTCTTTCTTCCATTTTGGAAGCGCTCCTTTGTGAACGCTCTATAATTTCACCAAGCGATGAGTTGCTCTATATGAAATTTTGTTTTTTCAATAGAGCAAAATTATCCAAGAGATGGAATAACAATATGAATAATAATAACTCTTTTCCCAACATAATGATGATATTCATACAAATCAACTTATTTATATCGACTGCAGTTAATTGACAATTTAAGGATATCGGGTATGGTAGTCAAACTCTATATGATCTATCTCATTTATTGTACCATCCTAGCTTTCGGTCATCATTGTGACCATCTTCAGGGAGCTGAAATATACATTTAGTAAGACAAAAATATAACAACAGACATGACCTAAAACACTCACATCAATTCGAAATGTTGAGGAGTTAATAGTTAAAAATGCTTCAATGGTCTGATTATTAATCTGGAAACTACGATTTTTCATTCAGTATTATCTCTCAAAATTATTTCATTAAGAACTCTTGTCATATCAGACTGACACAATGTTCAGGAAGCTGAAATATACATTCAGTAAGACAAAAATAACAACAGACATAACCTAAAACACTCACATCAATTCGAGATGTCGAGGAATTAATAGTTAAAAATGCCTCAATGATCTGATCATTAATCTGGAAACTACGATTTTTCATTCAATATCATCTATCAAAAACTCTTGTCATATCAGATTGACTGAAAAATCGTAGTTTCCAGATTAATAATCAGACCATTGAAGCATTTTTAACTATTAACTCCTCACCATCTCGAATTGATGTGAGTGTTTCAGGTCATGTCTGTTGTTATATTTTTGTCTCACTAAATGTATATTTCAGGTCCCTGAAGATGGTCAAAAAGATGACCGAAAGCTAGGATGGTACAATAAATGAGATAGATCATATTATAGTGTTTGACTACCATACCCGATATCCTTAAATTTTCATACAAATCATTTCATCCACGAAAGCCTTCACACTGTCAGTTTTCAAAATGATGAAAAAAATTTTGGGTTCATATATTTGAGAAATAAGAGATATATTTCTGTGAAATGTTGATTTCCTAGAATCTACGAGTATCCGAATCTATAAGATTTCACTAAAATCTTGTGTGTTTATCAATTATCTGTTGGTAGCGCTTAATGACAGGAGAATCAACTTCAAATTCATGTTTACATCCCATAATAGATGGGTCAAACCGTTGTTTTGATTGAACAAAAATCAATATATCAATCACGTGATTTGGCTTTTCTAATCATTTGTCGAAATTCAACTTCTTTAACCTTCGTTTCATTTTCAATGCTCTACAGACCAAAAATCTGAAGGATTATAATTTTGTGGTCATGTTTACTTGAATTGACAATATTTCAAGTTCCACCTCTCTTGGAAAATGAAAATTTTTCAATGGAGCTGTGGTCATGATTTTTCTGCTACTGAAAACTGTTGTTCTGTTAAGTTTAATAGTGTTCATGTACTTACATAAAATCAATGCACACTTTAACGTTTCTATGATAATTATCAGTGGAACTATTAGATCTACACCTTTATATTGGTTACAGTGCTATCAAATATACTTCCGCTCCATATTCGTAGACAGATTGCAGTCAAGAAATCTTGGGATAAATTTTATTTCTACCCGAACTTCCAATTGTATCTAACCTTCCAGATACTAGAACTGTCAGATTAATGTAATGTAAACCTTCATGGTTCAATACTTTCCTTCAATCTAATGTCTTCAACAAAAGTCTATCGTTGATCCTTCAGGACAAGTTTCAGGTTTGAATCTTCATAGAAAAATTTGGTGTATTTTGAATAGACTAAGGAGTCTTAGGACTGGTCATAGTCATTGCAATAGTATGCTCTTCAAAGGGCATTCAACCGAAAGCCCACCATGTAAGTGTGGTGTAATAGAAACCACTGAAGACTTGGTGAATACTTGTCTGATTTATGAATTTCCTGGTGGTTTCCAAGCTATCCATTCAGTTTCAGATCTTTTTTCAAAATGAGTCGCTTGCTTTAAATCAATATAATGGAAACATTAGATTTATTACTCCTTTTTGGTTATCTTCTTCATTGTTTTAAGATTTAATTATAATATAAGACATGTACAACTTTGTATCCAGCGGTTTGCAATAGATGGCTGTAGCGGTAAATGGTTGTCGAAATAAATAGATCGTAGATGTCATACATTAAGCTTTTGTAAGTATTTGTAAATATAATATCATCGAAATATTAGTTGATTTGTGTCGGAATCATAATTTTACTCTCGATTAAACATATCAGCTTACGAGCCAAATTCTTGTAATTTCCGGGAGGTTAAAATTTTCTGCTTTAATATGAAGAAATCTGCGGCTGAGGCTCATCGATTGTTTTCAAATACCTGTGGCGAGGCCGCTGTTAGTGATAGAACGTGCCGAGAGTGGTTTCAACGCTTCAAGGACGGTGATTTTGACGTCGAAGATCAGAATAAGATCAGAATAGCGGTGGAAGAGAGAAGGTTTTGAAGGTTTGAATTCGAGACATTACATAACTCGTGTCAAACGCAAGGATTGACGCAACAAGCCATTTCAAAACGCCTGAAACTAATGGGAATGATTCAGAAACAAGGAAATTGGGTGCCGTACGA